>NW_025725554.1:0-300000 GCF_021461395.2 Schistocerca americana
AGGCTTAAGCTGACAACACTTCATATTACCGACTAATATTTGCAGCTATGGCGCACCATTACTGCTTGGCTACACATCTCACACGTAACCGATGTGCTCTCCAACCAACACCACTTACATTTCAGAACATGTCTTTGACACATGTCTACGAAATCACCTTCACCTTCAGATACACTTCCTTGCGACTGATGGAGACGTAGGCAAAGTTTTAAGTTGCTATTTCCATTACGTCACATTGATCAGAGAAACGGTAATTTACATCTGCAGCGGAACAAAATTACGTTCCGCCCAGCGTGGGGCTCGAACCCACGACCCTGAGATTAAGAGTCTCATGCTCTACCGACTGAGCTAGCCGGGCTGCGTCGGTGACTACGTGTCGGGTCGCACGACACACAGTTCTCGTTTCGGTGGGGTGGTCCCATACAGAATCTCTCCATGCTGCCTAATGTTTTCCTAGCGTCACACACGTCACGTACTTCAGTTTTATTTCATAATCATTTCTGAGAGGTACAGGAATTGCATGAAAACCTGCAGCGCTAGTGGTGTCAAAATTAACACACATATTTGATTTGACTCAGAAGCCGAACGGGTTACTTTCCGACGCTGTCTTAGATGCGCAAATGCCAGCCAAAACTCGCGGTGACGGCACTCAGCCGACCATTTCGCTAGATAACACCGTTCTGGCTGTGTGTGTATCAAGCTCAAGTGCATCTCCAAGCAGGAAATGGACAACAGCAACATTCAGACGATTTCGTACTGCTCAATAGCTACACTAAAACGGTGTGTTTCTTTTGCAGAATTGGAAAAACACGACCGTGACAGGATTCGAACCTGCAATCTTCGGATCCGAAGTCCGACGCCTTATCCATTAGGCCACACGGTCACTGGCCGCCAAGTATTCCTTACATTCGTGTCATCTCGAAACGCTCATACCGCTGAGGAATTGTGTTTTCGTTCTACACAGCCGCTGCCTCTTGCTGCTTCCCACCCATTCGTTACATGCAAGCCTTTACGAGACCGACCAAGTAGAGATTGGGAATCAAGACCACACACTTTGTGCATTCGAAATCGAAGGCAGGGCGTCCCTCGCCGCATTTGCTACGATGGCGATTTGCTACTTCTGCAGAAGCGGCGGCGTCGACGACGACGACGACGACGACGCTCGCGAGAGGCTCTGTGATATTTGAAAAACACATGTAAAAAATATAATTCAGACTGCCGCCTCCCACCCTACGCTGTACCGCTTTGGAAAATGCTTTATCTGCGACATTCGCCTCAATCACATCTGAGAGTAATTCTAAATAAGACACCTGTTGCTAATTGTTCGTCGTTCCAGACACTGCTTGCTATACGGCCACGACGCGCAACTGATTTCGAAAATTCGTTTGCCTCCTGTGAGGATCGAACTCACGACCCCTGGTTTACTAGACCAGTGCTCTGCCACTGAGCTAAAGAGGCGCGGCCTAGCGGTAGTTTTGCGTACTTCGTGCTTACGCTCGTCTGGATCATCAGGCTTAAGCTGACAACACTTCATATTACCGACTAATATTTGCAGCTATGGCGCACCATTACTGCTTGGCTACACATCTCACACGTAACCGATGTGCTCTCCAACCAACACCACTTACATTTCAGAACATGTCTTTGACACATGTCTACGAAATCACCTTCACCTTCAGATACACTTCCTTGCGACTGATGGAGACGTAGGCAAAGTTTTAAGTTGCTATTTCCATTACGTCACATTGATCAGAGAAACGGTAATTTACATCTGCAGCGGAACAAAATTACGTTCCGCCCAGCGTGGGGCTCGAACCCACGACCCTGAGATTAAGAGTCTCATGCTCTACCGACTGAGCTAGCCGGGCTGCGTCGGTGACTACGTGTCGGGTCGCACGACACACAGTTCTCGTTTCGGTGGGGTGGTCCCATACAGAATCTCTCCATGCTGCCTAATGTTTTCCTAGCGTCACACACGTCACGTACTTCAGTTTTATTTCATAATCATTTCTGAGAGGTACAGGAATTGCATGAAAACCTGCAGCGCTAGTGGTGTCAAAATTAACACACATATTTGATTTGACTCAGAAGCCGAACGGGTTACTTTCCGACGCTGTCTTAGATGCGCAAATGCCAGCCAAAACTCGCGGTGACGGCACTCAGCCGACCATTTCGCTAGATAACACCGTTCTGGCTGTGTGTGTATCAAGCTCAAGTGCATCTCCAAGCAGGAAATGGACAACAGCAACATTCAGACGATTTCGTACTGCTCAATAGCTACACTAAAACGGTGTGTTTCTTTTGCAGAATTGGAAAAACACGACCGTGACAGGATTCGAACCTGCAATCTTCGGATCCGAAGTCCGACGCCTTATCCATTAGGCCACACGGTCACTGGCCGCCAAGTATTCCTTACATTCGTGTCATCTCGAAACGCTCATACCGCTGAGGAATTGTGTTTTCGTTCTACACAGCCGCTGCCTCTTGCTGCTTCCCACCCATTCGTTACATGCAAGCCTTTACGAGACCGACCAAGTAGAGATTGGGAATCAAGACCACACACTTTGTGCATTCGAAATCGAAGGCAGGGCGTCCCTCGCCGCATTTGCTACGATGGCGATTTGCTACTTCTGCAGAAGCGGCGGCGTCGACGACGACGACGACGACGACGACGCTCGCGAGAGGCTCTGTGATATTTGAAAAACACATGTAAAAAATATAATTCAGACTGCCGCCTCCCACCCTACGCTGTACCGCTTTGGAAAATGCTTTATCTGCGACATTCGCCTCAATCACATCTGAGAGTAATTCTAAATAAGACACCTGTTGCTAATTGTTCGTCGTTCCAGACACTGCTTGCTATACGGCCACGACGCGCAACTGATTTCGAAAATTCGTTTGCCTCCTGTGAGGATCGAACTCACGACCCCTGGTTTACTAGACCAGTGCTCTGCCACTGAGCTAAAGAGGCGCGGCCTAGCGGTAGTTTTGCGTACTTCGTGCTTACGCTCGTCTGGATCATCAGGCTTAAGCTGACAACACTTCATATTACCGACTAATATTTGCAGCTATGGCGCACCATTACTGCTTGGCTACACATCTCACACGTAACCGATGTGCTCTCCAACCAACACCACTTACATTTCAGAACATGTCTTTGACACATGTCTACGAAATCACCTTCACCTTCAGATACACTTCCTTGCGACTGATGGAGACGTAGGCAAAGTTTTAAGTTGCTATTTCCATTACGTCACATTGATCAGAGAAACGGTAATTTACATCTGCAGCGGAACAAAATTACGTTCCGCCCAGCGTGGGGCTCGAACCCACGACCCTGAGATTAAGAGTCTCATGCTCTACTGACTGAGCTAGCCGGGCTGCGTCGGTGACTACGTGTCGGGTCGCACGACACACAGTTCTCGTTTCGGTGGGGTGGTCCCATACAGAATCTCTCCATGCTGCCTAATGTTTTCCTAGCGTCACACACGTCACGTACTTCAGTTTTATTTCATAATCATTTCTGAGAGGTACAGGAATTGCATGAAAACCTGCAGCGCTAGTGGTGTCAAAATTAACACACATATTTGATTTGACTCAGAAGCCGAACGGGTTACTTTCCGACGCTGTCTTAGATGCGCAAATGCCAGCCAAAACTCGCGGTGACGGCACTCAGCCGACCATTTCGCTAGATAACACCGTTCTGGCTGTGTGTGTATCAAGCTCAAGTGCATCTCCAAGCAGGAAATGGACAACAGCAACATTCAGACGATTTCGTACTGCTCAATAGCTACACTAAAACGGTGTGTTTCTTTTGCAGAATTGGAAAAACACGACCGTGACAGGATTCGAACCTGCAATCTTCGGATCCGAAGTCCGACGCCTTATCCATTAGGCCACACGGTCACTGGCCGCCAAGTATTCCTTACATTCGTGTCATCTCGAAACGCTCATACCGCTGAGGAATTGTGTTTTCGTTCTACACAGCCGCTGCCTCTTGCTGCTTCCCACCCATTCGTTACATGCAAGCCTTTACGAGACCGACCAAGTAGAGATTGGGAATCAAGACCACACACTTTGTGCATTCGAAATCGAAGGCAGGGCGTCCCTCGCCGCATTTGCTACGATGGCGATTTGCTACTTCTGCAGAAGCGGCGGCGTCGACGACGACGACGACGACGCTCGCGAGAGGCTCTGTGATATTTGAAAAACACATGTAAAAAATATAATTCAGACTGCCGCCTCCCACCCTACGCTGTACCGCTTTGGAAAATGCTTTATCTGCGACATTCGCCTCAATCACATCTGAGAGTAATTCTAAATAAAACACCTGTTGCTAATTGTTCGTCGTTCCAGACACTGCTTGCTATACGGCCACGACGCGCAACTGATTTCGAAAATTCGTTTGCCTCCTGTGAGGATCGAACTCACGACCCCTGGTTTACTAGACCAGTGCTCTGCCACTGAGCTAAAGAGGCGCGGCCTAGCGGTAGTTTTGCGTACTTCGTGCTTACGCTCGTCTGGATCATCAGGCTTAAGCTGACAACACTTCATATTACCGACTAATATTTGCAGCTATGGCGCACCATTACTGCTTGGCTACACATCTCACACGTAACCGATGTGCTCTCCAACCAACACCACTTACATTTCAGAACATGTCTTTGACACATGTCTACGAAATCACCTTCACCTTCAGATACACTTCCTTGCGACTGATGGAGACGTAGGCAAAGTTTTAAGTTGCTATTTCCATTACGTCACATTGATCAGAGAAACGGTAATTTACATCTGCAGCGGAACAAAATTACGTTCCGCCCAGCGTGGGGCTCGAACCCACGACCCTGAGATTAAGAGTCTCATGCTCTACTGACTGAGCTAGCCGGGCTGCGTCGGTGACTACGTGTCGGGTCGCACGACACACAGTTCTCGTTTCGGTGGGGTGGTCCCATACAGAATCTCTCCATGCTGCCTAATGTTTTCCTAGCGTCACACACGTCACGTACTTCAGTTTTATTTCATAATCATTTCTGAGAGGTACAGGAATTGCATGAAAACCTGCAGCGCTAGTGGTGTCAAAATTAACACACATATTTGATTTGACTCAGAAGCCGAACGGGTTACTTTCCGACGCTGTCTTAGATGCGCAAATGCCAGCCAAAACTCGCGGTGACGGCACTCAGCCGACCATTTCGCTAGATAACACCGTTCTGGCTGTGTGTGTATCAAGCTCAAGTGCATCTCCAAGCAGGAAATGGACAACAGCAACATTCAGACGATTTCGTACTGCTCAATAGCTACACTAAAACGGTGTGTTTCTTTTGCAGAATTGGAAAAACACGACCGTGACAGGATTCGAACCTGCAATCTTCGGATCCGAAGTCCGACGCCTTATCCATTAGGCCACACGGTCACTGGCCGCCAAGTATTCCTTACATTCGTGTCATCTCGAAACGCTCATACCGCTGAGGAATTGTGTTTTCGTTCTACACAGCCGCTGCCTCTTGCTGCTTCCCACCCATTCGTTACATGCAAGCCTTTACGAGACCGACCAAGTAGAGATTGGGAATCAAGACCACACACTTTGTGCATTCGAAATCGAAGGCAGGGCGTCCCTCGCCGCATTTGCTACGATGGCGATTTGCTACTTCTGCAGAAGCGGCGGCGTCGACGACGACGACGACGACGACGCTCGCGAGAGGCTCTGTGATATTTGAAAAACACATGTAAAAAATATAATTCAGACTGCCGCCTCCCACCCTACGCTGTACCGCTTTGGAAAATGCTTTATCTGCGACATTCGCCTCAATCACATCTGAGAGTAATTCTAAATAAGACACCTGTTGCTAATTGTTCGTCGTTCCAGACACTGCTTGCTATACGGCCACGACGCGCAACTGATTTCGAAAATTCGTTTGCCTCCTGTGAGGATCGAACTCACGACCCCTGGTTTACTAGACCAGTGCTCTGCCACTGAGCTAAAGAGGCGCGGCCTAGCGGTAGTTTTGCGTACTTCGTGCTTACGCTCGTCTGGATCATCAGGCTTAAGCTGACAACACTTCATATTACCGACTAATATTTGCAGCTATGGCGCACCATTACTGCTTGGCTACACATCTCACACGTAACCGATGTGCTCTCCAACCAACACCACTTACATTTCAGAACATGTCTTTGACACATGTCTACGAAATCACCTTCACCTTCAGATACACTTCCTTGCGACTGATGGAGACGTAGGCAAAGTTTTAAGTTGCTATTTCCATTACGTCACATTGATCAGAGAAACGGTAATTTACATCTGCAGCGGAACAAAATTACGTTCCGCCCAGCGTGGGGCTCGAACCCACGACCCTGAGATTAAGAGTCTCATGCTCTACTGACTGAGCTAGCCGGGCTGCGTCGGTGACTACGTGTCGGGTCGCACGACACACAGTTCTCGTTTCGGTGGGGTGGTCCCATACAGAATCTCTCCATGCTGCCTAATGTTTTCCTAGCGTCACACACGTCACGTACTTCAGTTTTATTTCATAATCATTTCTGAGAGGTACAGGAATTGCATGAAAACCTGCAGCGCTAGTGGTGTCAAAATTAACACACATATTTGATTTGACTCAGAAGCCGAACGGGTTACTTTCCGACGCTGTCTTAGATGCGCAAATGCCAGCCAAAACTCGCGGTGACGGCACTCAGCCGACCATTTCGCTAGATAACACCGTTCTGGCTGTGTGTGTATCAAGCTCAAGTGCATCTCCAAGCAGGAAATGGACAACAGCAACATTCAGACGATTTCGTACTGCTCAATAGCTACACTAAAACGGTGTGTTTCTTTTGCAGAATTGGAAAAACACGACCGTGACAGGATTCGAACCTGCAATCTTCGGATCCGAAGTCCGACGCCTTATCCATTAGGCCACACGGTCACTGGCCGCCAAGTATTCCTTACATTCGTGTCATCTCGAAACGCTCATACCGCTGAGGAATTGTGTTTTCGTTCTACACAGCCGCTGCCTCTTGCTGCTTCCCACCCATTCGTTACATGCAAGCCTTTACGAGACCGACCAAGTAGAGATTGGGAATCAAGACCACACACTTTGTGCATTCGAAATCGAAGGCAGGGCGTCCCTCGCCGCATTTGCTACGATGGCGATTTGCTACTTCTGCAGAAGCGGCGGCGTCGACGACGACGACGCTCGCGAGAGGCTCTGTGATATTTGAAAAACACATGTAAAAAATATAATTCAGACTGCCGCCTCCCACCCTACGCTGTACCGCTTTGGAAAATGCTTTATCTGCGACATTCGCCTCAATCACATCTGAGAGTAATTCTAAATAAAACACCTGTTGCTAATTGTTCGTCGTTCCAGACACTGCTTGCTATACGGCCACGACGCGCAACTGATTTCGAAAATTCGTTTGCCTCCTGTGAGGATCGAACTCACGACCCCTGGTTTACTAGACCAGTGCTCTGCCACTGAGCTAAAGAGGCGCGGCCTAGCGGTAGTTTTGCGTACTTCGTGCTTACGCTCGTCTGGATCATCAGGCTTAAGCTGACAACACTTCATATTACCGACTAATATTTGCAGCTATGGCGCACCATTACTGCTTGGCTACACATCTCACACGTAACCGATGTGCTCTCCAACCAACACCACTTACATTTCAGAACATGTCTTTGACACATGTCTACGAAATCACCTTCACCTTCAGATACACTTCCTTGCGACTGATGGAGACGTAGGCAAAGTTTTAAGTTGCTATTTCCATTACGTCACATTGATCAGAGAAACGGTAATTTACATCTGCAGCGGAACAAAATTACGTTCCGCCCAGCGTGGGGCTCGAACCCACGACCCTGAGATTAAGAGTCTCATGCTCTACTGACTGAGCTAGCCGGGCTGCGTCGGTGACTACGTGTCGGGTCGCACGACACACAGTTCTCGTTTCGGTGGGGTGGTCCCATACAGAATCTCTCCATGCTGCCTAATGTTTTCCTAGCGTCACACACGTCACGTACTTCAGTTTTATTTCATAATCATTTCTGAGAGGTACAGGAATTGCATGAAAACCTGCAGCGCTAGTGGTGTCAAAATTAACACACATATTTGATTTGACTCAGAAGCCGAACGGGTTACTTTCCGACGCTGTCTTAGATGCGCAAATGCCAGCCAAAACTCGCGGTGACGGCACTCAGCCGACCATTTCGCTAGATAACACCGTTCTGGCTGTGTGTGTATCAAGCTCAAGTGCATCTCCAAGCAGGAAATGGACAACAGCAACATTCAGACGATTTCGTACTGCTCAATAGCTACACTAAAACGGTGTGTTTCTTTTGCAGAATTGGAAAAACACGACCGTGACAGGATTCGAACCTGCAATCTTCGGATCCGAAGTCCGACGCCTTATCCATTAGGCCACACGGTCACTGGCCGCCAAGTATTCCTTACATTCGTGTCATCTCGAAACGCTCATACCGCTGAGGAATTGTGTTTTCGTTCTACACAGCCGCTGCCTCTTGCTGCTTCCCACCCATTCGTTACATGCAAGCCTTTACGAGACCGACCAAGTAGAGATTGGGAATCAAGACCACACACTTTGTGCATTCGAAATCGAAGGCAGGGCGTCCCTCGCCGCATTTGCTACGATGGCGATTTGCTACTTCTGCAGAAGCGGCGGCGTCGACGACGACGACGCTCGCGAGAGGCTCTGTGATATTTGAAAAACACATGTAAAAAATATAATTCAGACTGCCGCCTCCCACCCTACGCTGTACCGCTTTGGAAAATGCTTTATCTGCGACATTCGCCTCAATCACATCTGAGAGTAATTCTAAATAAAACACCTGTTGCTAATTGTTCGTCGTTCCAGACACTGCTTGCTATACGGCCACGACGCGCAACTGATTTCGAAAATTCGTTTGCCTCCTGTGAGGATCGAACTCACGACCCCTGGTTTACTAGACCAGTGCTCTGCCACTGAGCTAAAGAGGCGCGGCCTAGCGGTAGTTTTGCGTACTTCGTGCTTACGCTCGTCTGGATCATCAGGCTTAAGCTGACAACACTTCATATTACCGACTAATATTTGCAGCTATGGCGCACCATTACTGCTTGGCTACACATCTCACACGTAACCGATGTGCTCTCCAACCAACACCACTTACATTTCAGAACATGTCTTTGACACATGTCTACGAAATCACCTTCACCTTCAGATACACTTCCTTGCGACTGATGGAGACGTAGGCAAAGTTTTAAGTTGCTATTTCCATTACGTCACATTGATCAGAGAAACGGTAATTTACATCTGCAGCGGAACAAAATTACGTTCCGCCCAGCGTGGGGCTCGAACCCACGACCCTGAGATTAAGAGTCTCATGCTCTACTGACTGAGCTAGCCGGGCTGCGTCGGTGACTACGTGTCGGGTCGCACGACACACAGTTCTCGTTTCGGTGGGGTGGTCCCATACAGAATCTCTCCATGCTGCCTAATGTTTTCCTAGCGTCACACACGTCACGTACTTCAGTTTTATTTCATAATCATTTCTGAGAGGTACAGGAATTGCATGAAAACCTGCAGCGCTAGTGGTGTCAAAATTAACACACATATTTGATTTGACTCAGAAGCCGAACGGGTTACTTTCCGACGCTGTCTTAGATGCGCAAATGCCAGCCAAAACTCGCGGTGACGGCACTCAGCCGACCATTTCGCTAGATAACACCGTTCTGGCTGTGTGTGTATCAAGCTCA
This sequence comes from Schistocerca americana, assembly GCF_021461395.2. Classification (NCBI taxonomy): domain Eukaryota; kingdom Metazoa; phylum Arthropoda; class Insecta; order Orthoptera; family Acrididae; genus Schistocerca; species Schistocerca americana. The sequence goes on from NW_025725554.1 coordinate 9,747, forward strand.
AGTGCATCTCCAAGCAGGAAATGGACAACAGCAACATTCAGACGATTTCGTACTGCTCAATAGCTACACTAAAACGGTGTGTTTCTTTTGCAGAATTGGAAAAACACGACCGTGACAGGATTCGAACCTGCAATCTTCGGATCCGAAGTCCGACGCCTTATCCATTAGGCCACACGGTCACTGGCCGCCAAGTATTCCTTACATTCGTGTCATCTCGAAACGCTCATACCGCTGAGGAATTGTGTTTTCGTTCTACACAGCCGCTGCCTCTTGCTGCTTCCCACCCATTCGTTACATGCAAGCCTTTACGAGACCGACCAAGTAGAGATTGGGAATCAAGACCACACACTTTGTGCATTCGAAATCGAAGGCAGGGCGTCCCTCGCCGCATTTGCTACGATGGCGATTTGCTACTTCTGCAGAAGCGGCGGCGTCGACGACGACGACGACGACGACGCTCGCGAGAGGCTCTGTGATATTTGAAAAACACATGTAAAAAATATAATTCAGACTGCCGCCTCCCACCCTACGCTGTACCGCTTTGGAAAATGCTTTATCTGCGACATTCGCCTCAATCACATCTGAGAGTAATTCTAAATAAAACACCTGTTGCTAATTGTTCGTCGTTCCAGACACTGCTTGCTATACGGCCACGACGCGCAACTGATTTCGAAAATTCGTTTGCCTCCTGTGAGGATCGAACTCACGACCCCTGGTTTACTAGACCAGTGCTCTGCCACTGAGCTAAAGAGGCGCGGCCTAGCGGTAGTTTTGCGTACTTCGTGCTTACGCTCGTCTGGATCATCAGGCTTAAGCTGACAACACTTCATATTACCGACTAATATTTGCAGCTATGGCGCACCATTACTGCTTGGCTACACATCTCACACGTAACCGATGTGCTCTCCAACCAACACCACTTACATTTCAGAACATGTCTTTGACACATGTCTACGAAATCACCTTCACCTTCAGATACACTTCCTTGCGACTGATGGAGACGTAGGCAAAGTTTTAAGTTGCTATTTCCATTACGTCACATTGATCAGAGAAACGGTAATTTACATCTGCAGCGGAACAAAATTACGTTCCGCCCAGCGTGGGGCTCGAACCCACGACCCTGAGATTAAGAGTCTCATGCTCTACCGACTGAGCTAGCCGGGCTGCGTCGGTGACTACGTGTCGGGTCGCACGACACACAGTTCTCGTTTCGGTGGGGTGGTCCCATACAGAATCTCTCCATGCTGCCTAATGTTTTCCTAGCGTCACACACGTCACGTACTTCAGTTTTATTTCATAATCATTTCTGAGAGGTACAGGAATTGCATGAAAACCTGCAGCGCTAGTGGTGTCAAAATTAACACACATATTTGATTTGACTCAGAAGCCGAACGGGTTACTTTCCGACGCTGTCTTAGATGCGCAAATGCCAGCCAAAACTCGCGGTGACGGCACTCAGCCGACCATTTCGCTAGATAACACCGTTCTGGCTGTGTGTGTATCAAGCTCAAGTGCATCTCCAAGCAGGAAATGGACAACAGCAACATTCAGACGATTTCGTACTGCTCAATAGCTACACTAAAACGGTGTGTTTCTTTTGCAGAATTGGAAAAACACGACCGTGACAGGATTCGAACCTGCAATCTTCGGATCCGAAGTCCGACGCCTTATCCATTAGGCCACACGGTCACTGGCCGCCAAGTATTCCTTACATTCGTGTCATCTCGAAACGCTCATACCGCTGAGGAATTGTGTTTTCGTTCTACACAGCCGCTGCCTCTTGCTGCTTCCCACCCATTCGTTACATGCAAGCCTTTACGAGACCGACCAAGTAGAGATTGGGAATCAAGACCACACACTTTGTGCATTCGAAATCGAAGGCAGGGCGTCCCTCGCCGCATTTGCTACGATGGCGATTTGCTACTTCTGCAGAAGCGGCGGCGTCGACGACGACGACGACGACGACGACGCTCGCGAGAGGCTCTGTGATATTTGAAAAACACATGTAAAAAATATAATTCAGACTGCCGCCTCCCACCCTACGCTGTACCGCTTTGGAAAATGCTTTATCTGCGACATTCGCCTCAATCACATCTGAGAGTAATTCTAAATAAAACACCTGTTGCTAATTGTTCGTCGTTCCAGACACTGCTTGCTATACGGCCACGACGCGCAACTGATTTCGAAAATTCGTTTGCCTCCTGTGAGGATCGAACTCACGACCCCTGGTTTACTAGACCAGTGCTCTGCCACTGAGCTAAAGAGGCGCGGCCTAGCGGTAGTTTTGCGTACTTCGTGCTTACGCTCGTCTGGATCATCAGGCTTAAGCTGACAACACTTCATATTACCGACTAATATTTGCAGCTATGGCGCACCATTACTGCTTGGCTACACATCTCACACGTAACCGATGTGCTCTCCAACCAACACCACTTACATTTCAGAACATGTCTTTGACACATGTCTACGAAATCACCTTCACCTTCAGATACACTTCCTTGCGACTGATGGAGACGTAGGCAAAGTTTTAAGTTGCTATTTCCATTACGTCACATTGATCAGAGAAACGGTAATTTACATCTGCAGCGGAACAAAATTACGTTCCGCCCAGCGTGGGGCTCGAACCCACGACCCTGAGATTAAGAGTCTCATGCTCTACCGACTGAGCTAGCCGGGCTGCGTCGGTGACTACGTGTCGGGTCGCACGACACACAGTTCTCGTTTCGGTGGGGTGGTCCCATACAGAATCTCTCCATGCTGCCTAATGTTTTCCTAGCGTCACACACGTCACGTACTTCAGTTTTATTTCATAATCATTTCTGAGAGGTACAGGAATTGCATGAAAACCTGCAGCGCTAGTGGTGTCAAAATTAACACACATATTTGATTTGACTCAGAAGCCGAACGGGTTACTTTCCGACGCTGTCTTAGATGCGCAAATGCCAGCCAAAACTCGCGGTGACGGCACTCAGCCGACCATTTCGCTAGATAACACCGTTCTGGCTGTGTGTGTATCAAGCTCAAGTGCATCTCCAAGCAGGAAATGGACAACAGCAACATTCAGACGATTTCGTACTGCTCAATAGCTACACTAAAACGGTGTGTTTCTTTTGCAGAATTGGAAAAACACGACCGTGACAGGATTCGAACCTGCAATCTTCGGATCCGAAGTCCGACGCCTTATCCATTAGGCCACACGGTCACTGGCCGCCAAGTATTCCTTACATTCGTGTCATCTCGAAACGCTCATACCGCTGAGGAATTGTGTTTTCGTTCTACACAGCCGCTGCCTCTTGCTGCTTCCCACCCATTCGTTACATGCAAGCCTTTACGAGACCGACCAAGTAGAGATTGGGAATCAAGACCACACACTTTGTGCATTCGAAATCGAAGGCAGGGCGTCCCTCGCCGCATTTGCTACGATGGCGATTTGCTACTTCTGCAGAAGCGGCGGCGTCGACGACGACGACGACGACGACGCTCGCGAGAGGCTCTGTGATATTTGAAAAACACATGTAAAAAATATAATTCAGACTGCCGCCTCCCACCCTACGCTGTACCGCTTTGGAAAATGCTTTATCTGCGACATTCGCCTCAATCACATCTGAGAGTAATTCTAAATAAGACACCTGTTGCTAATTGTTCGTCGTTCCAGACACTGCTTGCTATACGGCCACGACGCGCAACTGATTTCGAAAATTCGTTTGCCTCCTGTGAGGATCGAACTCACGACCCCTGGTTTACTAGACCAGTGCTCTGCCACTGAGCTAAAGAGGCGCGGCCTAGCGGTAGTTTTGCGTACTTCGTGCTTACGCTCGTCTGGATCATCAGGCTTAAGCTGACAACACTTCATATTACCGACTAATATTTGCAGCTATGGCGCACCATTACTGCTTGGCTACACATCTCACACGTAACCGATGTGCTCTCCAACCAACACCACTTACATTTCAGAACATGTCTTTGACACATGTCTACGAAATCACCTTCACCTTCAGATACACTTCCTTGCGACTGATGGAGACGTAGGCAAAGTTTTAAGTTGCTATTTCCATTACGTCACATTGATCAGAGAAACGGTAATTTACATCTGCAGCGGAACAAAATTACGTTCCGCCCAGCGTGGGGCTCGAACCCACGACCCTGAGATTAAGAGTCTCATGCTCTACTGACTGAGCTAGCCGGGCTGCGTCGGTGACTACGTGTCGGGTTGCACGACACACAGTTCTCGTTTCGGTGGGGTGGTCCCATACAGAATCTCTCCATGCTGCCTAATGTTTTCCTAGCGTCACACACGTCACGTACTTCAGTTTTATTTCATAATCATTTCTGAGAGGTACAGGAATTGCATGAAAACCTGCAGCGCTAGTGGTGTCAAAATTAACACACATATTTGATTTGACTCAGAAGCCGAACGGGTTACTTTCCGACGCTGTCTTAGATGCGCAAATGCCAGCCAAAACTCGCGGTGACGGCACTCAGCCGACCATTTCGCTAGATAACACCGTTCTGGCTGTGTGTGTATCAAGCTCAAGTGCATCTCCAAGCAGGAAATGGACAACAGCAACATTCAGACGATTTCGTACTGCTCAATAGCTACACTAAAACGGTGTGTTTCTTTTGCAGAATTGGAAAAACACGACCGTGACAGGATTCGAACCTGCAATCTTCGGATCCGAAGTCCGACGCCTTATCCATTAGGCCACACGGTCACTGGCCGCCAAGTATTCCTTACATTCGTGTCATCTCGAAACGCTCATACCGCTGAGGAATTGTGTTTTCGTTCTACACAGCCGCTGCCTCTTGCTGCTTCCCACCCATTCGTTACATGCAAGCCTTTACGAGACCGACCAAGTAGAGATTGGGAATCAAGACCACACACTTTGTGCATTCGAAATCGAAGGCAGGGCGTCCCTCGCCGCATTTGCTACGATGGCGATTTGCTACTTCTGCAGAAGCGGCGGCGTCGACGACGACGACGACGCTCGCGAGAGGCTCTGTGATATTTGAAAAACACATGTAAAAAATATAATTCAGACTGCCGCCTCCCACCCTACGCTGTACCGCTTTGGAAAATGCTTTATCTGCGACATTCGCCTCAATCACATCTGAGAGTAATTCTAAATAAGACACCTGTTGCTAATTGTTCGTCGTTCCAGACACTGCTTGCTATACGGCCACGACGCGCAACTGATTTCGAAAATTCGTTTGCCTCCTGTGAGGATCGAACTCACGACCCCTGGTTTACTAGACCAGTGCTCTGCCACTGAGCTAAAGAGGCGCGGCCTAGCGGTAGTTTTGCGTACTTCGTGCTTACGCTCGTCTGGATCATCAGGCTTAAGCTGACAACACTTCATATTACCGACTAATATTTGCAGCTATGGCGCACCATTACTGCTTGGCTACACATCTCACACGTAACCGATGTGCTCTCCAACCAACACCACTTACATTTCAGAACATGTCTTTGACACATGTCTACGAAATCACCTTCACCTTCAGATACACTTCCTTGCGACTGATGGAGACGTAGGCAAAGTTTTAAGTTGCTATTTCCATTACGTCACATTGATCAGAGAAACGGTAATTTACATCTGCAGCGGAACAAAATTACGTTCCGCCCAGCGTGGGGCTCGAACCCACGACCCTGAGATTAAGAGTCTCATGCTCTACTGACTGAGCTAGCCGGGCTGCGTCGGTGACTACGTGTCGGGTCGCACGACACACAGTTCTCGTTTCGGTGGGGTGGTCCCATACAGAATCTCTCCATGCTGCCTAATGTTTTCCTAGCGTCACACACGTCACGTACTTCAGTTTTATTTCATAATCATTTCTGAGAGGTACAGGAATTGCATGAAAACCTGCAGCGCTAGTGGTGTCAAAATTAACACACATATTTGATTTGACTCAGAAGCCGAACGGGTTACTTTCCGACGCTGTCTTAGATGCGCAAATGCCAGCCAAAACTCGCGGTGACGGCACTCAGCCGACCATTTCGCTAGATAACACCGTTCTGGCTGTGTGTGTATCAAGCTCAAGTGCATCTCCAAGCAGGAAATGGACAACAGCAACATTCAGACGATTTCGTACTGCTCAATAGCTACACTAAAACGGTGTGTTTCTTTTGCAGAATTGGAAAAACACGACCGTGACAGGATTCGAACCTGCAATCTTCGGATCCGAAGTCCGACGCCTTATCCATTAGGCCACACGGTCACTGGCCGCCAAGTATTCCTTACATTCGTGTCATCTCGAAACGCTCATACCGCTGAGGAATTGTGTTTTCGTTCTACACAGCCGCTGCCTCTTGCTGCTTCCCACCCATTCGTTACATGCAAGCCTTTACGAGACCGACCAAGTAGAGATTGGGAATCAAGACCACACACTTTGTGCATTCGAAATCGAAGGCAGGGCGTCCCTCGCCGCATTTGCTACGATGGCGATTTGCTACTTCTGCAGAAGCGGCGGCGTCGACGACGACGACGACGACGACGCTCGCGAGAGGCTCTGTGATATTTGAAAAACACATGTAAAAAATATAATTCAGACTGCCGCCTCCCACCCTACGCTGTACCGCTTTGGAAAATGCTTTATCTGCGACATTCGCCTCAATCACATCTGAGAGTAATTCTAAATAAGACACCTGTTGCTAATTGTTCGTCGTTCCAGACACTGCTTGCTATACGGCCACGACGCGCAACTGATTTCGAAAATTCGTTTGCCTCCTGTGAGGATCGAACTCACGACCCCTGGTTTACTAGACCAGTGCTCTGCCACTGAGCTAAAGAGGCGCGGCCTAGCGGTAGTTTTGCGTACTTCGTGCTTACGCTCGTCTGGATCATCAGGCTTAAGCTGACAACACTTCATATTACCGACTAATATTTGCAGCTATGGCGCACCATTACTGCTTGGCTACACATCTCACACGTAACCGATGTGCTCTCCAACCAACACCACTTACATTTCAGAACATGTCTTTGACACATGTCTACGAAATCACCTTCACCTTCAGATACACTTCCTTGCGACTGATGGAGACGTAGGCAAAGTTTTAAGTTGCTATTTCCATTACGTCACATTGATCAGAGAAACGGTAATTTACATCTGCAGCGGAACAAAATTACGTTCCGCCCAGCGTGGGGCTCGAACCCACGACCCTGAGATTAAGAGTCTCATGCTCTACTGACTGAGCTAGCCGGGCTGCGTCGGTGACTACGTGTCGGGTCGCACGACACACAGTTCTCGTTTCGGTGGGGTGGTCCCATACAGAATCTCTCCATGCTGCCTAATGTTTTCCTAGCGTCACACACGTCACGTACTTCAGTTTTATTTCATAATCATTTCTGAGAGGTACAGGAATTGCATGAAAACCTGCAGCGCTAGTGGTGTCAAAATTAACACACATATTTGATTTGACTCAGAAGCCGAACGGGTTACTTTCCGACGCTGTCTTAGATGCGCAAATGCCAGCCAAAACTCGCGGTGACGGCACTCAGCCGACCATTTCGCTAGATAACACCGTTCTGGCTGTGTGTGTATCAAGCTCAAGTGCATCTCCAAGCAGGAAATGGACAACAGCAACATTCAGACGATTTCGTACTGCTCAATAGCTACACTAAAACGGTGTGTTTCTTTTGCAGAATTGGAAAAACACGACCGTGACAGGATTCGAACCTGCAATCTTCGGATCCGAAGTCCGACGCCTTATCCATTAGGCCACACGGTCACTGGCCGCCAAGTATTCCTTACATTCGTGTCATCTCGAAACGCTCATACCGCTGAGGAATTGTGTTTTCGTTCTACACAGCCGCTGCCTCTTGCTGCTTCCCACCCATTCGTTACATGCAAGCCTTTACGAGACCGACCAAGTAGAGATTGGGAATCAAGACCACACACTTTGTGCATTCGAAATCGAAGGCAGGGCGTCCCTCGCCGCATTTGCTACGATGGCGATTTGCTACTTCTGCAGAAGCGGCGGCGTCGACGACGACGACGACGCTCGCGAGAGGCTCTGTGATATTTGAAAAACACATGTAAAAAATATAATTCAGACTGCCGCCTCCCACCCTACGCTGTACCGCTTTGGAAAATGCTTTATCTGCGACATTCGCCTCAATCACATCTGAGAGTAATTCTAAATAAAACACCTGTTGCTAATTGTTCGTCGTTCCAGACACTGCTTGCTATACGGCCACGACGCGCAACTGATTTCGAAAATTCGTTTGCCTCCTGTGAGGATCGAACTCACGACCCCTGGTTTACTAGACCAGTGCTCTGCCACTGAGCTAAAGAGGCGCGGCCTAGCGGTAGTTTTGCGTACTTCGTGCTTACGCTCGTCTGGATCATCAGGCTTAAGCTGACAACACTTCATATTACCGACTAATATTTGCAGCTATGGCGCACCATTACTGCTTGGCTACACATCTCACACGTAACCGATGTGCTCTCCAACCAACACCACTTACATTTCAGAACATGTCTTTGACACATGTCTACGAAATCACCTTCACCTTCAGATACACTTCCTTGCGACTGATGGAGACGTAGGCAAAGTTTTAAGTTGCTATTTCCATTACGTCACATTGATCAGAGAAACGGTAATTTACATCTGCAGCGGAACAAAATTACGTTCCGCCCAGCGTGGGGCTCGAACCCACGACCCTGAGATTAAGAGTCTCATGCTCTACCGACTGAGCTAGCCGGGCTGCGTCGGTGACTACGTGTCGGGTCGCACGACACACAGTTCTCGTTTCGGTGGGGTGGTCCCATACAGAATCTCTCCATGCTGCCTAATGTTTTCCTAGCGTCACACACGTCACGTACTTCAGTTTTATTTCATAATCATTTCTGAGAGGTACAGGAATTGCATGAAAACCTGCAGCGCTAGTGGTGTCAAAATTAACACACATATTTGATTTGACTCAGAAGCCGAACGGGTTACTTTCCGACGCTGTCTTAGATGCGCAAATGCCAGCCAAAACTCGCGGTGACGGCACTCAGCCGACCATTTCGCTAGATAACACCGTTCTGGCTGTGTGTGTATCAAGCTCAAGTGCATCTCCAAGCAGGAAATGGACAACAGCAACATTCAGACGATTTCGTACTGCTCAATAGCTACACTAAAACGGTGTGTTTCTTTTGCAGAATTGGAAAAACACGACCGTGACAGGATTCGAACCTGCAATCTTCGGATCCGAAGTCCGACGCCTTATCCATTAGGCCACACGGTCACTGGCCGCCAAGTATTCCTTACATTCGTGTCATCTCGAAACGCTCATACCGCTGAGGAATTGTGTTTTCGTTCTACACAGCCGCTGCCTCTTGCTGCTTCCCACCCATTCGTTACATGCAAGCCTTTACGAGACCGACCAAGTAGAGATTGGGAATCAAGACCACACACTTTGTGCATTCGAAATCGAAGGCAGGGCGTCCCTCGCCGCATTTGCTACGATGGCGATTTGCTACTTCTGCAGAAGCGGCGGCGTCGACGACGACGACGACGCTCGCGAGAGGCTCTGTGATATTTGAAAAACACATGTAAAAAATATAATTCAGACTGCCGCCTCCCACCCTACGCTGTACCGCTTTGGAAAATGCTTTATCTGCGACATTCGCCTCAATCACATCTGAGAGTAATTCTAAATAAAACACCTGTTGCTAATTGTTCGTCGTTCCAGACACTGCTTGCTATACGGCCACGACGCGCAACTGATTTCGAAAATTCGTTTGCCTCCTGTGAGGATCGAACTCACGACCCCTGGTTTACTAGACCAGTGCTCTGCCACTGAGCTAAAGAGGCGCGGCCTAGCGGTAGTTTTGCGTACTTCGTGCTTACGCTCGTCTGGATCATCAGGCTTAAGCTGACAACACTTCATATTACCGACTAATATTTGCAGCTATGGCGCACCATTACTGCTTGGCTACACATCTCACACGTAACCGATGTGCTCTCCAACCAACACCACTTACATTTCAGAACATGTCTTTGACACATGTCTACGAAATCACCTTCACCTTCAGATACACTTCCTTGCGACTGATGGAGACGTAGGCAAAGTTTTAAGTTGCTATTTCCATTACGTCACATTGATCAGAGAAACGGTAATTTACATCTGCAGCGGAACAAAATTACGTTCCGCCCAGCGTGGGGCTCGAACCCACGACCCTGAGATTAAGAGTCTCATGCTCTACCGACTGAGCTAGCCGGGCTGCGTCGGTGACTACGTGTCGGGTCGCACGACACACAGTTCTCGTTTCGGTGGGGTGGTCCCATACAGAATCTCTCCATGCTGCCTAATGTTTTCCTAGCGTCACACACGTCACGTACTTCAGTTTTATTTCATAATCATTTCTGAGAGGTACAGGAATTGCATGAAAACCTGCAGCGCTAGTGGTGTCAAAATTAACACACATATTTGATTTGACTCAGAAGCCGAACGGGTTACTTTCCGACGCTGTCTTAGATGCGCAAATGCCAGCCAAAACTCGCGGTGACGGCACTCAGCCGACCATTTCGCTAGATAACACCGTTCTGGCTGTGTGTGTATCAAGCTCAAGTGCATCTCCAAGCAGGAAATGGACAACAGCAACATTCAGACGATTTCGTACTGCTCAATAGCTACACTAAAACGGTGTGTTTCTTTTGCAGAATTGGAAAAACACGACCGTGACAGGATTCGAACCTGCAATCTTCGGATCCGAAGTCCGACGCCTTATCCATTAGGCCACACGGTCACTGGCCGCCAAGTATTCCTTACATTCGTGTCATCTCGAAACGCTCATACCGCTGAGGAATTGTGTTTTCGTTCTACACAGCCGCTGCCTCTTGCTGCTTCCCACCCATTCGTTACATGCAAGCCTTTACGAGACCGACCAAGTAGAGATTGGGAATCAAGACCACACACTTTGTGCATTCGAAATCGAAGGCAGGGCGTCCCTCGCCGCATTTGCTACGATGGCGATTTGCTACTTCTGCAGAAGCGGCGGCGTCGACGACGACGACGCTCGCGAGAGGCTCTGTGATATTTGAAAAACACATGTAAAAAATATAATTCAGACTGCCGCCTCCCACCCTACGCTGTACCGCTTTGGAAAATGCTTTATCTGCGACATTCGCCTCAATCACATCTGAGAGTAATTCTAAATAAAACACCTGTTGCTAATTGTTCGTCGTTCCAGACACTGCTTGCTATACGGCCACGACGCGCAACTGATTTCGAAAATTCGTTTGCCTCCTGTGAGGATCGAACTCACGACCCCTGGTTTACTAGACCAGTGCTCTGCCACTGAGCTAAAGAGGCGCGGCCTAGCGGTAGTTTTGCGTACTTCGTGCTTACGCTCGTCTGGATCATCAGGCTTAAGCTGACAACACTTCATATTACCGACTAATATTTGCAGCTATGGCGCACCATTACTGCTTGGCTACACATCTCACACGTAACCGATGTGCTCTCCAACCAACACCACTTACATTTCAGAACATGTCTTTGACACATGTCTACGAAATCACCTTCACCTTCAGATACACTTCCTTGCGACTGATGGAGACGTAGGCAAAGTTTTAAGTTGCTATTTCCATTACGTCACATTGATCAGAGAAACGGTAATTTACATCTGCAGCGGAACAAAATTACGTTCCGCCCAGCGTGGGGCTCGAACCCACGACCCTGAGATTAAGAGTCTCATGCTCTACTGACTGAGCTAGCCGGGCTGCGTCGGTGACTACGTGTCGGGTCGCACGACACACAGTTCTCGTTTCGGTGGGGTGGTCCCATACAGAATCTCTCCATGCTGCCTAATGTTTTCCTAGCGTCACACACGTCACGTACTTCAGTTTTATTTCATAATCATTTCTGAGAGGTACAGGAATTGCATGAAAACCTGCAGCGCTAGTGGTGTCAAAATTAACACACATATTTGATTTGACTCAGAAGCCGAACGGGTTACTTTCCGACGCTGTCTTAGATGCGCAAATGCCAGCCAAAACTCGCGGTGACGGCACTCAGCCGACCATTTCGCTAGATAACACCGTTCTGGCTGTGTGTGTATCAAGCTCAAGTGCATCTCCAAGCAGGAAATGGACAACAGCAACATTCAGACGATTTCGTACTGCTCAATAGCTACACTAAAACGGTGTGTTTCTTTTGCAGAATTGGAAAAACACGACCGTGACAGGATTCGAACCTGCAATCTTCGGATCCGAAGTCCGACGCCTTATCCATTAGGCCACACGGTCACTGGCCGCCAAGTATTCCTTACATTCGTGTCATCTCGAAACGCTCATACCGCTGAGGAATTGTGTTTTCGTTCTACACAGCCCCTGCCTCTTGCTGCTTCCCACCCATTCGTTACATGCAAGCCTTTACGAGACCGACCAAGTAGAGATTGGGAATCAAGACCACACACTTTGTGCATTCGAAATCGAAGGCAGGGCGTCCCTCGCCGCATTTGCTACGATGGCGATTTGCTACTTCTGCAGAAGCGGCGGCGTCGACGACGACGACGACGACGACGCTCGCGAGAGGCTCTGTGATATTTGAAAAACACATGTAAAAAATATAATTCAGACTGCCGCCTCCCACCCTACGCTGTACCGCTTTGGAAAATGCTTTATCTGCGACATTCGCCTCAATCACATCTGAGAGTAATTCTAAATAAAACACCTGTTGCTAATTGTTCGTCGTTCCAGACACTGCTTGCTATACGGCCACGACGCGCAACTGATTTCGAAAATTCGTTTGCCTCCTGTGAGGATCGCACTCACGACCCCTGGTTTACTAGACCAGTGCTCTGCCACTGAGCTAAAGAGGCGCGGCCTAGCGGTAGTTTTGCGTACTTCGTGCTTACGCTCGTCTGGATCATCAGGCTTAAGCTGACAACACTTCATATTACCGACTAATATTTGCAGCTATGGCGCACCATTACTGCTTGGCTACACATCTCACACGTAACCGATGTGCTCTCCAACCAACACCACTTACATTTCAGAACATGTCTTTGACACATGTCTACGAAATCACCTTCACCTTCAGATACACTTCCTTGCGACTGATGGAGACGTAGGCAAAGTTTTAAGTTGCTATTTCCATTACGTCACATTGATCAGAGAAACGGTAATTTACATCTGCAGCGGAACAAAATTACGTTCCGCCCAGCGTGGGGCTCGAACCCACGACCCTGAGATTAAGAGTCTCATGCTCTACCGACTGAGCTAGCCGGGCTGCGTCGGTGACTACGTGTCGGGTCGCACGACACACAGTTCTCGTTTCGGTGGGGTGGTCCCATACAGAATCTCTCCATGCTGCCTAATGTTTTCCTAGCGTCACACACGTCACGTACTTCAGTTTTATTTCATAATCATTTCTGAGAGGTACAGGAATTGCATGAAAACCTGCAGCGCTAGTGGTGTCAAAATTAACACACATATTCGATTTGACTCAGAAGCCGAACGGGTTACTTTCCGACGCTGTCTTAGATGCGCAAATGCCAGCCAAAACTCGCGGTGACGGCACTCAGCCGACCATTTCGCTAGATAACACCGTTCTGGCTGTGTGTGTATCAAGCTCAAGTGCATCTCCAAGCAGGAAATGGACAACAGCAACATTCAGACGATTTCGTACTGCTCAATAGCTACACTAAAACGGTGTGTTTCTTTTGCAGAATTGGAAAAACACGACCGTGACAGGATTCGAACCTGCAATCTTCGGATCCGAAGTCCGACGCCTTATCCATTAGGCCACACGGTCACTGGCCGCCAAGTATTCCTTACATTCGTGTCATCTCGAAACGCTCATACCGCTGAGGAATTGTGTTTTCGTTCTACACAGCCGCTGCCTCTTGCTGCTTCCCACCCATTCGTTACATGCAAGCCTTTACGAGACCGACCAAGTAGAGATTGGGAATCAAGACCACACACCTTGTGCATTCGAAATCGAAGGCAGGGCGTCCCTCGCCGCATTTGCTACGATGGCGATTTGCTACTTCTGCAGAAGCGGCGGCGTCGACGACGACGACGACGACGACGACGACGACGACGCTCGCGAGAGGCTCTGTGATATTTGAAAAACACATGTAAAAAATATAATTCAGACTGCCGCCTCCCACCCTACGCTGTACCGCTTTGGAAAATGCTTTATCTGCGACATTCGCCTCAATCACATCTGAGAGTAATTCTAAATAAAACACCTGTTGCTAATTGTTCGTCGTTCCAGACACTGCTTGCTATACGGCCACGACGCGCAACTGATTTCGAAAATTCGTTTGCCTCCTGTGAGGATCGAACTCACGACCCCTGGTTTACTAGACCAGTGCTCTGCCACTGAGCTAAAGAGGCGCGGCCTAGCGGTAGTTTTGCGTACTTCGTGCTTACGCTCGTCTGGATCATCAGGCTTAAGCTGACAACACTTCATATTACCGACTAATATTTGCAGCTATGGCGCACCATTACTGCTTGGCTACACATCTCACACGTAACCGATGTGCTCTCCAACCAACACCACTTACATTTCAGAACATGTCTTTGACACATGTCTACGAAATCACCTTCACCTTCAGATACACTTCCTTGCGACTGATGGAGACGTAGGCAAAGTTTTAAGTTGCTATTTCCATTACGTCACATTGATCAGAGAAACGGTAATTTACATCTGCAGCGGAACAAAATTACGTTCCGCCCAGCGTGGGGCTCGAACCCACGACCCTGAGATTAAGAGTCTCATGCTCTACCGACTGAGCTAGCCGGGCTGCGTCGGTGACTACGTGTCGGGTCGCACGACACACAGTTCTCGTTTCGGTGGGGTGGTCCCATACAGAATCTCTCCATGCTGCCTAATGTTTTCCTAGCGTCACACACGTCACGTACTTCAGTTTTATTTCATAATCATTTCTGAGAGGTACAGGAATTGCATGAAAACCTGCAGCGCTAGTGGTGTCAAAATTAACACACATATTTGATTTGACTCAGAAGCCGAACGGGTTACTTTCCGACGCTGTCTTAGATGCGCAAATGCCAGCCAAAACTCGCGGTGACGGCACTCAGCCGACCATTTCGCTAGATAACACCGTTCTGGCTGTGTGTGTATCAAGCTCAAGTGCATCTCCAAGCAGGAAATGGACAACAGCAACATTCAGACGATTTCGTACTGCTCAATAGCTACACTAAAACGGTGTGTTTCTTTTGCAGAATTGGAAAAACACGACCGTGACAGGATTCGAACCTGCAATCTTCGGATCCGAAGTCCGACGCCTTATCCATTAGGCCACACGGTCACTGGCCGCCAAGTATTCCTTACATTCGTGTCATCTCGAAACGCTCATACCGCTGAGGAATTGTGTTTTCGTTCTACACAGCCCCTGCCTCTTGCTGCTTCCCACCCATTCGTTACATGCAAGCCTTTACGAGACCGACCAAGTAGAGATTGGGAATCAAGACCACACACTTTGTGCATTCGAAATCGAAGGCAGGGCGTCCCTCGCCGCATTTGCTACGATGGCGATTTGCTACTTCTGCAGAAGCGGCGGCGTCGACGACGACGACGACGACGACGACGCTCGCGAGAGGCTCTGTGATATTTGAAAAACACATGTAAAAAATATAATTCAGACTGCCGCCTCCCACCCTACGCTGTACCGCTTTGGAAAATGCTTTATCTGCGACATTCGCCTCAATCACATCTGAGAGTAATTCTAAATAAAACACCTGTTGCTAATTGTTCGTCGTTCCAGACACTGCTTGCTATACGGCCACGACGCGCAACTGATTTCGAAAATTCGTTTGCCTCCTGTGAGGATCGAACTCACGACCCCTGGTTTACTAGACCAGTGCTCTGCCACTGAGCTAAAGAGGCGCGGCCTAGCGGTAGTTTTGCGTACTTCGTGCTTACGCTCGTCTGGATCATCAGGCTTAAGCTGACAACACTTCATATTACCGACTAATATTTGCAGCTATGGCGCACCATTACTGCTTGGCTACACATCTCACACGTAACCGATGTGCTCTCCAACCAACACCACTTACATTTCAGAACATGTCTTTGACACATGTCTACGAAATCACCTTCACCTTCAGATACACTTCCTTGCGACTGATGGAGACGTAGGCAAAGTTTTAAGTTGCTATTTCCATTACGTCACATTGATCAGAGAAACGGTAATTTACATCTGCAGCGGAACAAAATTACGTTCCGCCCAGCGTGGGGCTCGAACCCACGACCCTGAGATTAAGAGTCTCATGCTCTACCGACTGAGCTAGCCGGGCTGCGTCGGTGACTACGTGTCGGGTCGCACGACACGCAGTTCTCGTTTCGGTGGGGTGGTCCCATACAGAATCTCTCCATGCTGCCTAATGTTTTCCTAGCGTCACACACGTCACGTACTTCAGTTTTATTTCATAATCATTTCTGAGAGGTACAGGAATTGCATGAAAACCTGCAGCGCTAGTGGTGTCAAAATTAACACACATATTTGATTTGACTCAGAAGCCGAACGGGTTACTTTCCGACGCTGTCTTAGATGCGCAAATGCCAGCCAAAACTCGCGGTGACGGCACTCAGCCGACCATTTCGCTAGATAACACCGTTCTGGCTGTGTGTGTATCAAGCTCAAGTGCATCTCCAAGCAGGAAATGGACAACAGCAACATTCAGACGATTTCGTACTGCTCAATAGCTACACTAAAACGGTGTGTTTCTTTTGCAGAATTGGAAAAACACGACCGTGACAGGATTCGAACCTGCGATCTTCGGATCCGAAGTCCGACGCCTTATCCATTAGGCCACACGGTCACTGGCCGCCAAGTATTCCTTACATTCGTGTCATCTCGAAACGCTCATACCGCTGAGGAATTGTGTTTTCGTTCTACACAGCCGCTGCCTCTTGCTGCTTCCCACCCATTCGTTACATGCAAGCCTTTACGAGACCGACCAAGTAGAGATTGGGAATCAAGACCACACACTTTGTGCATTCGAAATCGAAGGCAGGGCGTCCCTCGCCGCATTTGCTACGATGGCGATTTGCTACTTCTGCAGAAGCGGCGGCGTCGACGACGACGACGACGCTCGCGAGAGGCTCTGTGATATTTGAAAAACACATGTAAAAAATATAATTCAGACTGCCGCCTCCCACCCTACGCTGTACCGCTTTGGAAAATGCTTTATCTGCGACATTCGCCTCAATCACATCTGAGAGTAATTGTAAATAAAACACCTGTTGCTAATTGTTCGTCGTTCCAGACACTGCTTGCTATACGGCCACGACGCGCAACTGATTTCGAAAATTCGTTTGCCTCCTGTGAGGATCGAACTCACGACCCCTGGTTTACTAGACCAGTGCTCTGCCACTGAGCTAAAGAGGCGCGGCCTAGCGGTAGTTTTGCGTACTTCGTGCTTACGCTCGTCTGGATCATCAGGCTTAAGCTGACAACACTTCATATTACCGACTAATATTTGCAGCTATGGCGCACCATTACTGCTTGGCTACACATCTCACACGTAACCGATGTGCTCTCCAACCAACACCACTTACATTTCAGAACATGTCTTTGACACATGTCTACGAAATCACCTTCACCTTCAGATACACTTCCTTGCGACTGATGGAGACGTAGGCAAAGTTTTAAGTTGCTATTTCCATTACGTCACATTGATCAGAGAAACGGTAATTTACATCTGCAGCGGAACAAAATTACGTTCCGCCCAGCGTGGGGCTCCAACCCACGACCCTGAGATTAAGAGTCTCATGCTCTACCGACTGAGCTAGCCGGGCTGCGTCGGTGACTACGTGTCGGATCGCACGACACACAGTTCTCGTTTCGGTGGGGTGGTCCCATACAGAATCTCTCCATGCTGCCTAATGTTTTCCTAGCGTCACACACGTCACGTACTTCAGTTTTATTTCATAATCATTTCTGAGAGGTACAGGAATTGCATGAAAACCTGCAGCGCTAGTGGTGTCAAAATTAACACACATATTTGATTTGACTCAGAAGCCGAACGGGTTACTTTCCGACGCTGTCTTAGATGCGCAAATGCCAGCCAAAACTCGCGGTGACGGCACTCAGCCGACCATTTCGCTAGATAACACCGTTCTGGCTGTGTGTGTATCAAGCTCAAGTGCATCTCCAAGCAGGAAATGGACAACAGCAACATTCAGACGATTTCGTACTGCTCAATAGCTACACTAAAACGGTGTGTTTCTTTTGCAGAATTGGAAAAACACGACCGTGACAGGATTCGAACCTGCAATCTTCGGATCCGAAGTCCGACGCCTTATCCATTAGGCCACACGGTCACTGGCCGCCAAGTATTCCTTACATTCGTGTCATCTCGAAACGCTCATACCGCTGAGGAATTGTGTTTTCGTTCTACACAGCCGCTGCCTCTTGCTGCTTCCCACCCATTCGTTACATGCAAGCCTTTACGAGACCGACCAAGTAGAGATTGGGAATCAAGACCACACACTTTGTGCATTCGAAATCGAAGGCAGGGCGTCCCTCGCCGCATTTGCTACGATGGCGATTTGCTACTTCTGCAGAAGCGGCGGCGTCGACGACGACGACGACGCTCGCGAGAGGCTCTGTGATATTTGAAAAACACATGTAAAAAATATAATTCAGACTGCCGCCTCCCACCCTACGCTGTACCGCTTTGGAAAATGCTTTATCTGCGACATTCGCCTCAATCACATCTGAGAGTAATTCTAAATAAAACACCTGTTGCTAATTGTTCGTCGTTCCAGACACTGCTTGCTATACGGCCACGACGCGCAACTGATTTCGAAAATTCGTTTGCCTCCTGTGAGGATCGAACTCACGACCCCTGATTTACTAGACCAGTGCTCTGCCACTGAGCTAAAGAGGCGCGGCCTAGCGGTAGTTTTGCGTACTTCGTGCTTACGCTCGTCTGGATCATCAGGCTTAAGCTGACAACACTTCATATTACCGACTAATATTTGCAGCTATGGCGCACCATTACTGCTTGGCTACACATCTCACACGTAACCGATGTGCTCTCCAACCAACACCACTTACATTTCAGAACATGTCTGTGACACATGTCTACGAAATCACCTTCACCTTCAGATACACTTCCTTGCGACTGATGGAGACGTAGGCAAAGTTTTAAGTTGCTATTTCCATTACGTCACATTGATCAGAGAAACGGTAATTTACATCTGCAGCGGAACAAAATTACGTTCCGCCCAGCGTGGGGCTCGAACCCACGACCCTGAGATTAAGAGTCTCATGCTCTACCGACTGAGCTAGCCGGGCTGCGTCGGTGACTACGTGTCGGGTCGCACGACACACAGTTCTCGTTTCGGTGGGGTGGTCCCATACAGAATCTCTCCATGCTGCCTAATGTTTTCCTAGCGTCACACACGTCACGTACTTCAGTTTTATTTCATAATCATTTCTGAGAGGTACAGGAGTTGCATGAAAACCTGCAGCGCTAGTGGTGTCAAAATTAACACACATATTTGATTTGACTCAGAAGCCGAACGGGTTACTTTCCGACGCTGTCTTAGATGCGCAAATGCCAGCCAAAACTCGCGGTGACGGCACTCAGCCGACCATTTCGCTAGATAACACCGTTCTGGCTGTGTGTGTATCAAGCTCAAGTGCATCTCCAAGCAGGAAATGGACAACAGCAACATTCAGACGATTTCGTACTGCTCAATAGCTACACTAAAACGGTGTGTTTCTTTTGCAGAATTGGAAAAACACGACCGTGACAGGATTCGAACCTGCAATCTTCGGATCCGAAGTCCGACGCCTTATCCATTAGGCCACACGGTCACTGGCCGCCAAGTATTCCTTACATTCGTGTCATCTCGAAACGCTCATACCGCTGAGGAATTGTGTTTTCGTTCTACACAGCCGCTGCCTCTTGCTGCTTCCCACCCATTCGTTACATGCAAGCCTTTACGAGACCGACCAAGTAGAGATTGGGAATCAAGACCACACACTTTGTGCATTCGAAATCGAAGGCAGGGCGTCCCTCGCCGCATTTGCTACGATGGCGATTTGCTACTTCTGCAGAAGCGGCGGCGTCGACGACGACGACGACGCTCGCGAGAGGCTCTGTGATATTTGAAAAACACATGTAAAAAATATAATTCAGACTGCCGCCTCCCACCCTACGCTGTACCGCTTTGGAAAATGCTTTATCTGCGACATTCGCCTCAATCACATCTGAGAGTAATTCTAAATAAAACACCTGTTGCTAATTGTTCGTCGTTCCAGACACTGCTTGCTATACGGCCACGACGCGCAACTGATTTCGAAAATTCGTTTGCCTCCTGTGAGGATCGAACTCACGACCCCTGATTTACTAGACCAGTGCTCTGCCACTGAGCTAAAGAGGCGCGGCCTAGCGGTAGTTTTGCGTACTTCGTGCTTACGCTCGTCTGGATCATCAGGCTTAAGCTGACAACACTTCATATTACCGACTAATATTTGCAGCTATGGCGCACCATTACTGCTTGGCTACACATCTCACACGTAACCGATGTGCTCTCCAACCAACACCACTTACATTTCAGAACATGTCTGTGACACATGTCTACGAAATCACCTTCACCTTCAGATACACTTCCTTGCGACTGATGGAGACGTAGGCAAAGTTTTAAGTTGCTATTTCCATTACGTCACATTGATCAGAGAAACGGTAATTTACATCTGCAGCGGAACAAAATTACGTTCCGCCCAGCGTGGGGCTCGAACCCACGACCCTGAGATTAAGAGTCTCATGCTCTACCGACTGAGCTAGCCGGGCTGCGTCGGTGACTACGTGTCGGGTCGCACGACACACAGTTCTCGTTTCGGTGGGGTGGTCCCATACAGAATCTCTCCATGCTGCCTAATGTTTTCCTAGCGTCACACACGTCACGTACTTCAGTTTTATTTCATAATCATTTCTGAGAGGTACAGGAATTGCATGAAAACCTGCAGCGCTAGTGGTGTCAAAATTAACACACATATTTGATTTGACTCAGAAGCCGAACGGGTTACTTTCCGACGCTGTCTTAGATGCGCAAATGCCAGCCAAAACTCGCGGTGACGGCACTCAGCCGACCATTTCGCTAGATAACACCGTTCTGGCTGTGTGTGTATCAAGCTCAAGTGCATCTCCAAGCAGGAAATGGACAACAGCAACATTCAGACGATTTCGTACTGCTCAATAGCTACACTAAAACGGTGTGTTTCTTTTGCAGAATTGGAAAAACACGACCGTGACAGGATTCGAACCTGCAATCTTCGGATCCGAAGTCCGACGCCTTATCCATTAGGCCACACGGTCACTGGCCGCCAAGTATTCCTTACATTCGTGTCATCTCGAAACGCTCATACCGCTGAGGAATTGTGTTTTCGTTCTACACAGCCGCTGCCTCTTGCTGCTTCCCACCCATTCGTTACATGCAAGCCTTTACGAGACCGACCAAGTAGAGATTGGGAATCAAGACCACACACTTTGTGCATTCGAAATCGAAGGCAGGGCGTCCCTCGCCGCATTTGCTACGATGGCGATTTGCTACTTCTGCAGAAGCGGCGGCGTCGACGACGACGACGACGCTCGCGAGAGGCTCTGTGATATTTGAAAAACACATGTAAAAAATATAATTCAGACTGCCGCCTCCCACCCTACGCTGTACCGCTTTGGAAAATGCTTTATCTGCGACATTCGCCTCAATCACATCTGAGAGTAATTCTAAATAAAACACCTGTTGCTAATTGTTCGTCGTTCCAGACACTGCTTGCTATACGGCCACGACGCGCAACTGATTTCGAAAATTCGTTTGCCTCCTGTGAGGATCGAACTCACGACCCCTGATTTACTAGACCAGTGCTCTGCCACTGAGCTAAAGAGGCGCGGCCTAGCGGTAGTTTTGCGTACTTCGTGCTTACGCTCGTCTGGATCATCAGGCTTAAGCTGACAACACTTCATATTACCGACTAATATTTGCAGCTATGGCGCACCATTACTGCTTGGCTACACATCTCACACGTAACCGATGTGCTCTCCAACCAACACCACTTACATTTCAGAACATGTCTGTGACACATGTCTACGAAATCACCTTCACCTTCAGATACACTTCCTTGCGACTGATGGAGACGTAGGCAAAGTTTTAAGTTGCTATTTCCATTACGTCACATTGATCAGAGAAACGGTAATTTACATCTGCAGCGGAACAAAATTACGTTCCGCCCAGCGTGGGGCTCGAACCCACGACCCTGAGATTAAGAGTCTCATGCTCTACCGACTGAGCTAGCCGGGCTGCGTCGGTGACTACGTGTCGGGTCGCACGACACACAGTTCTCGTTTCGGTGGGGTGGTCCCATACAGAATCTCTCCATGCTGCCTAATGTTTTCCTAGCGTCACACACGTCACGTACTTCAGTTTTATTTCATAATCATTTCTGAGAGGTACAGGAATTGCATGAAAACCTGCAGCGCTAGTGGTGTCAAAATTAACACACATATTTGATTTGACTCAGAAGCCGAACGGGTTACTTTCCGACGCTGTCTTAGATGCGCAAATGCCAGCCAAAACTCGCGGTGACGGCACTCAGCCGACCATTTCGCTAGATAACACCGTTCTGGCTGTGTGTGTATCAAGCTCAAGTGCATCTCCAAGCAGGAAATGGACAACAGCAACATTCAGACGATTTCGTACTGCTCAATAGCTACACTAAAACGGTGTGTTTCTTTTGCAGAATTGGAAAAACACGACCGTGACAGGATTCGAACCTGCAATCTTCGGATCCGAAGTCCGACGCCTTATCCATTAGGCCACACGGTCACTGGCCGCCAAGTATTCCTTACATTCGTGTCATCTCGAAACGCTCATACCGCTGAGGAATTGTGTTTTCGTTCTACACAGCCGCTGCCTCTTGCTGCTTCCCACCCATTCGTTACATGCAAGCCTTTACGAGACCGACCAAGTAGAGATTGGGAATCAAGACCACACACTTTGTGCATTCGAAATCGAAGGCAGGGCGTCCCTCGCCGCATTTGCTACGATGGCGATTTGCTACTTCTGCAGAAGCGGCGGCGTCGACGACGACGACGACGCTCGCGAGAGGCTCTGTGATATTTGAAAAACACATGTAAAAAATATAATTCAGACTGCCGCCTCCCACCCTACGCTGTACCGCTTTGGAAAATGCTTTATCTGCGACATTCGCCTCAATCACATCTGAGAGTAATTCTAAATAAAACACCTGTTGCTAATTGTTCGTCGTTCCAGACACTGCTTGCTATACGGCCACGACGCGCAACTGATTTCGAAAATTCGTTTGCCTCCTGTGAGGATCGAACTCACGACCCCTGGTTTACTAGACCAGTGCTCTGCCACTGAGCTAAAGAGGCGCGGCCTAGCGGTAGTTTTGCGTACTTCGTGCTTACGCTCGTCTGGATCATCAGGCTTAAGCTGACAACACTTCATATTACCGACTAATATTTGCAGCTATGGCGCACCATTACTGCTTGGCTACACATCTCACACGTAACCGATGTGCTCTCCAACCAACACCACTTACATTTCAGAACATGTCTGTGACACATGTCTACGAAATCACCTTCACCTTCAGATACACTTCCTTGCGACTGATGGAGACGTAGGCAAAGTTTTAAGTTGCTATTTCCATTACGTCACATTGATCAGAGAAACGGTAATTTACATCTGCAGCGGAACAAAATTACGTTCCGCCCAGCGTGGGGCTCGAACCCACGACCCTGAGATTAAGAGTCTCATGCTCTACCGACTGAGCTAGCCGGGCTGCGTCGGTGACTACGTGTCGGGTCGCACGACACACAGTTCTCGTTTCGGTGGGGTGGTCCCATACAGAATCTCTCCATGCTGCCTAATGTTTTCCTAGCGTCACACACGTCACGTACTTCAGTTTTATTTCATAATCATTTCTGAGAGGTACAGGAATTGCATGAAAACCTGCAGCGCTAGTGGTGTCAAAATTAACACACATATTTGATTTGACTCAGAAGCCGAACGGGTTACTTTCCGACGCTGTCTTAGATGCGCAAATGCCAGCCAAAACTCGCGGTGACGGCACTCAGCCGACCATTTCGCTAGATAACACCGTTCTGGCTGTGTGTGTATCAAGCTCAAGTGCATCTCCAAGCAGGAAATGGACAACAGCAACATTCAGACGATTTCGTACTGCTCAATAGCTACACTAAAACGGTGTGTTTCTTTTGCAGAATTGGAAAAACACGACCGTGACAGGATTCGAACCTGCAATCTTCGGATCCGAAGTCCGACGCCTTATCCATTTTTTTTTTTTTTTTTTTTTTTTTTTTTTCTTTTTTTTTTTTTTTTTGCTCTACGACTTTTTTTTTTTTTTTTTTTTTTTTTTTTTTTTTTTCTTCCAACGCCTTAAACACTCTGCCACCTTTTTTTTTTTTTTTTTTTTTTTTTTTTTTTTTTTTTTTTTTTTTTTTTTTTTTACGTGACAGGATTCGAACCTGCAATCTTCGGATCCGAAGTCCGACGCCTTATCCTTTTTTTTTTTTTTTTTTTTTTTTTTTTTTTTTTTTTTATTCCGGTACCGGGAATCGAACCCGGGCCAGGTATCCTAGCCACTTTTTTTTTTTTTTTTCCCAACTGAGCTTTTTTTTTTTTTTTTTTTTTTTTTTTTTGCACGTGAGTGCTAGGCAGCCGGCGGCAAGGTGGGCAGGGGTCGCAATCCGGAGGCCTGGCCACGATGTCACCGCCATACCCCGCACCCAATTGCATGGTTTTGTGATTTGATTTTATTGTTATGTATTCATTATTATATTTTGGGTAATTTGCAAGGTGGCGTCACGTGTGTTCCATTATGTTTGTAGATACAAACAGAATGATAAAAAGAAATCCATGTCTGGTCTGTGGATTACGCAGCACACCATGAATCCAGCACAGCAGATACTCAAAGTTGGTCTTCACGTAGAATAATTGTCCCAGTGGCCATGTCGTTGATGAGTATGTGCATTCGGTTTCCCGATGGTTGATTGTGGATTGCTGCTTCTCAAAACCCTGAGCATGCCATGCGTTGGAAGATGAGCGCTGGTAACGTGGTGACACCAAGAGCAGGGACATGCCAAACAACCTTTTCCCGTCTCGTAAAGCCTCTTGATAGGAGGAAGAGAAGCTGCTGGAAACTCCTGGTCCGTACGAAATCGTCCTGCAGCTTGGATGAAAGATAATGCGAAATGAAAGTAAACAAATGAGGAGCCTCTTCTGGGTTACGCCCTGCGGAACCAAAAGTAAAGTGCTGTCATTTGAAAATGAAAAGGAACTCCCAAATACAATTAAATGTTCGAGGCCGAGTGCAGTGCACTCTGTACCGTCGTGTGACCCATGATGCAAATCACCCGCATCTGATGGTGCGGAGCAGACCAAATCCATGGAAACAAACAATATAACAAAGTAGTGAAAAAAAAAGAAAGAAAACTCCGTCCAATGGATGTGTAAACTTAAATTCTTCCATCACTTAAAGCAATAGTGAGAAAATTTTGAAACTGGTCTTTATACTGTCGCAATTTCTTAATCGCATAATACTCTTCGATGAGGTACATCCGATAATCGTGTAGCGTTGGCGTTGTATGGACAAGCATGTAATAGACGAACTGGCCCATGAGCCAGACATAACTATTATTCTTAGATTGAGGATAAAGCTGCCAGTCTGGTTGGAGCGCGTCTTGAAGTTGAATGGAAGTATCCGACGTCCTATTAATGACAGCGAGTTTCTTTCGTGTCCACTGCCATATTTGTGTTTGATCCCTGCAGTGGAAGAGATGCGGCAGCGTTTCCACTAGGTTACACTTCTCACAAAACGGGGTGGGCCGCAGCTTGATTTTGTGCAATTTCTCTCCAGTGGGAATCACCTCATTGACAGCGTCATACCAAACAGCTCGAACTCTGGAGCGAAGAAGCGGATAACTAATGTTCTTCCAGACATGTCTCCAGTTTTTGCCTAAATATTTCTTCTCAATTGGGTTATCCAGCTGCCGTTTAGTAAGAGCACGATAGGTCGCCGCCGTGTTGAACGGATGCGGGTTGTCCTGAACATAGCTTAGCTCCACATAATACCGCCGGATATAGCCAAGCTCAGGATGAATGTGGCCCACAGGCGTTGGCGCAGACAAATCCTTTGGACGTAAGGTGTTGAAAAGCCGTGCAGTGAGACTATTTGGGGTACTGTGTAGTATGCGGGAAGTACGAGTTAAAAAAGTTGCCACACATTGGGATTCAACGTCTTTGACGCCTAAGCCACCTCGGGAACGAAGTAAAGAGGTAGCTTTAAAGGAAACTTTAAAGATGTTCCCTCTCCAGACATACCAGCAAGCAAGTGCTAAAATTTTTTTCGCAATGGCTGTCGGGATTGGTAAAACAGCGGCAGTGTGATAGAGCTTACTGAAAACGTAACTATTAATAAACTGTGCCCTCTGCATCCGGTCTAAAGACCGCATGTTATGTTCTTTGATCACCGCACGTAAGATGGTAAGCTTGCGTTCCCAATTCACGTGGAGCATGGCCTGGGGGTTCGGTGATATAACCAGGCCTAGATGCCACAGGTCTTCGGTCCTGTCCAACCAAGAAATATCGATGGAAGTGGGGTTGCGACCTAACGGCATGATTTTGGACTTTCGCTCATTAAGTCGAGCGCCACAAGCGACAGAGTACTGATGGACAATCCGACGAACTGACCCCAGCTCTTCGGTGTTAGTAATAAGCACACTGATATCGTCGGCATAGGCGTGGCAGACCGTTTTGGTGTTTAACGTTTGCAACCCGTGTAAAGTTACGTAAAACTTTTTAAGAAGTGGCTCTATAGCGATCGAGAATAACGTCATAGAAAGGGGGCACCCTTGTCGCACTGCTTGTCGTATGGGCACGGGGGCGGTTAACTGGCCGTTAACCTTCACGCGTGAAGACGTTCCGCAGATACATTTCTGAATAAGCTGTCGAAAACGCTGGTTGAATCCCATTTGACTCATCGTGCGCAATAAAAAACCGTGATTAATTCTGTCAAACGCCTTATCGAAGTCGAGAAACAATAACGCCAAATCAGTGTTGGTAATCCAAGTTAAATAAGTCAGGTCGCGATATTCACACAGGGCATTCAACATCGATCGACCACTGACTGCACCCGTCTGATAAGGGCCAAGTACTTTGCCAAGAAGTACTTTAAGCCTGGTGTTTATAATCCTAGTCAAGATCTTGAAATCAGAGTTAAGCAACGTAATTGGCCGAAAGTCATTTAACATAGTCGGATTGGATGTTTTAGGAACCAGGACAACCATTCC
Organism: Schistocerca americana; assembly: GCF_021461395.2. Lineage (NCBI taxonomy): Eukaryota > Metazoa > Arthropoda > Insecta > Orthoptera > Acrididae > Schistocerca > Schistocerca americana. The sequence goes on from NW_025725554.1 coordinate 37,048, forward strand.
TTCCGTGAACTGCGGGGGGAAGGCAGCATGCGATAACAGTTCGTTATACATGGCGGTCAATTCGTCGCCAATCACATCCCAGAACCGTGAATAAAATTCGACCGGCAGGCCGTCTAAGCCGGCAGCTTTGTTCTTGGCAGCGCACGCGAGGATGGACTTAACTTCAGAGTTAGTGACATTGGCCAAGAGAGCAGCGTTATCATCCTGATCCACTGTGGAGGCGATGTCGTTTAAAAAATCATCCCCCGCCGATAGATCGGTATCTGACTCGGAATAATGTTGTCGAAAATAATTGAAGACATGCGTCTTGATAGCACCCTGTTCATTGTACAGATTCCCGCCAGCATCCTTCAGATGAGCAATAATTTTTTGTTTACCACGTTTGGTTTCCCGTATGAGATGGAATAACGATGCGGACTCGTGGGAGATGTCATCAGAAGAGCGCGATCGGACCCGAGTGCCAACAAGTGCGTCACGAACTAAAGCAGTAATTTTGGCTTTGATACGCTTGATGCGGATCAGGTTGTCGGACAAAGCAGATGGATCGCTGTACAGCTGGCGTAAACCGAGGAAATAAAATTCTAGAGACCGTTTCCTCCAATAAGCCCTGGTCCTGGCAAACTGGCAAATACATTTCTTAATCCGCGGCTTAACAAACTCCGTCCACCAAAGAACGCGCTCCCTATACCGAGCTTGCCTCTGGAGGCACTGCTGCCAGGTGTCAACGAGGCAACGCCGTAAATCCGCTTCATCTAGCAGCGAGACATTCAGCTGCCACGTGCCGCGTCCCAAAAATGTCTTCTGCCGCACATGCCGAATCGTTAGATGGTATGCGGTGTGGTCACTAAAACTGAGCGGCCATAGTTCACAATCACGAATAGTATGTAAAAGATCTTGAGAAACATAAAACCTATCCAGACGGCTAGAAGAAGCAGCGCTCACATAGGTATAGCCCTTCGTGTGTGGTCGAAGGTGACACCAACTATCTTGTAAATGCAGACCATCTGTTAACGTTAGTAGCTCGGGACAAAAATTAAAATTCGGACTTTGATCTTCGTTGCGTAAAACGCAGTTGAAATCCCCACCCAGGATGATCTTCAGTCGAACGTTCGGCAATAAGGTCACAACTTCAGCCCTAAAAAATTCACTTCTGTCCCTTCTGCCAGCGGACCCTGTCGGGGCGTACACGTTCAGGAGAAGCAAATCCTGTAATTGGGCGGCAATGCCGCGTCCCGTTTCTAAAATCGCTGTAGGTTGGTAAGCGATGCCAGCTTTGAATAAAATCGCAGTGCCCGCCTCAGTGCCAAGATTTAATATGGCATCATACCCAGGTATTTCTCCAACCTTGGGGGACACAACTTCTTGGAAGAAAACTATATCTATATCGGCGGCATATAGATAGTCGGTCAAGCATTTAAGTTTGACATCGGATGCGATCCTATTCAAATTAACTGTGGCTAGTTTATAATCTTGCATGGTGGGGATAGAAAGGGTCCGTGTTATTCACTTTCGTCTGCCCAAGACTTCTCGGCTGGCGTATGCTGATGGCCAGTATCCATCAGCTCAGGACTCGGACGGTCGACATGCATCTCCATATCGGCCTCCCCCACGTGGCGCGCGACGGAACCCATGTCATCTGTGCTGCCGCGTTCACTTCCGTCTTTTCGGATCTGCTTTATTGTGCGCTGCAGTTTCTTTTCCAGAGTGCGGATCTCCTCCGCACTCTGCTTCCGTGCCGACCGCTTAGATTTCCCAGTTCTTGGGGGAGGTGCGTCGGCGTCAGAAACGGTTTTGACGTCCGTCAAGAGGCTGTGTGTAGACCCTTCCTCAGATAGGTCACTGCCGAGAGGGAGGGGCGTGGGGGGCGCAACGTCAGGGGGGCAAGAAACGCGCGACCTGTCGCCACCATCCGACAACTGTTTCAGCTCGACGGACGTAGTTGGAGTAGGGACGGGAGTCGGTCCGGCATGGTCGGCACGAAGGCCGACAGTCGGGGAAACCTGCAGGTGTGCAGCGTGGCTGTCGATATCGGTGACATCACTACGAACGGGACATTCGGGGGTTGCCGCAGAGTTGTTGACAATGACCGCGCCGGCGTCTGGGGTCACCGCAGCCGGTTGGTGGAGCGTCGGGTGTGTCGTAGGCGACTCCATCAATGTCCGCGCGTAAGACAACCGATTGCCATCGTGCCCATCGAGAGGTGTAAGACGATGTTGCATTCCTCGGCGACCCGCCCGGACACGGGGACAAGCAGATTTTAAATGGTCGGTAGAACCACATATTACACAAGTTCGCGGTTGTCCTTCGTACATCACCAGCGCTCGAAAACCCTGCACCAAAATGTTGGACGGGATGTGCTTCGTTAAATCAATTTTCGCATTCCGAACGCCGTTATCAACATTGAAATGTTTGTAACCCCTCCATTGCTCGGCATGAATTTGCAAGACATTACCGTAGGGAGACAAAGCTTGCCGAATTCTATCGAAGCTAACTTCGAAAGGCAGATTAAATATACGGACGGTTCGTAGCCCTAGTCCAGCATGACTAACAGATACTTTACAAATTTCGCCTTTAGAATTCACAAAATCCGCAGTGCCTTCCGTGAGGGTCATAATACGAACGCAAGGATCGTCACTAATCAATTTGACATAAACAGCGTTCGCAAGAAAATCATACGAAAACCCAAGAACTTCGTCATCTCGCAGTCCTAATCGATCGTAAAACCAGTCAATAAGTTCGTGAACCTGTGGTCGAGCATATCCATACGGAAATCCAAATCGTAGCGTGTAACGTCTCAACTCATCCTCCATCACTTTCGTGAAGTAGTACTTACAGTACCAACAGCTGCGTGCGCTCTTAAGCACAGGCGAAGCGACCACCACCGCACGTCTGCACACGGCCGCGGCCGCGGCGGAACTGCCCATTAGGCCACACGGTCACTGGCCGCCAAGTATTCCTTACATTCGTGTCATCTCGAAACGCTCATACCGCTGAGGAATTGTGTTTTCGTTCTACACAGCCGCTGCCTCTTGCTGCTTCCCACCCATTCGTTACATGCAAGCCTTTACGAGACCGACCAAGTAGAGATTGGGAATCAAGACCACACACTTTGTGCATTCGAAATCGAAGGCAGGGCGTCCCTCGCCGCATTTGCTACGATGGCGATTTGCTACTTCTGCAGAAGCGGCGGCGTCGACGACGACGACGACGCTCGCGAGAGGCTCTGTGATATTTGAAAAACACATGTAAAAAATATAATTCAGACTGCCGCCTCCCACCCTACGCTGTACCGCTTTGGAAAATGCTTTATCTGCGACATTCGCCTCAATCACATCTGAGAGTAATTCTAAATAAAACACCTGTTGCTAATTGTTCGTCGTTCCAGACACTGCTTGCTATACGGCCACGACGCGCAACTGATTTCGAAAATTCGTTTGCCTCCTGTGAGGATCGAACTCACGACCCCTGATTTACTAGACCAGTGCTCTGCCACTGAGCTAAAGAGGCGCGGCCTAGCGGTAGTTTTGCGTACTTCGTGCTTACGCTCGTCTGGATCATCAGGCTTAAGCTGACAACACTTCATATTACCGACTAATATTTGCAGCTATGGCGCACCATTACTGCTTGGCTACACATCTCACACGTAACCGATGTGCTCTCCAACCAACACCACTTACATTTCAGAACATGTCTGTGACACATGTCTACGAAATCACCTTCACCTTCAGATACACTTCCTTGCGACTGATGGAGACGTAGGCAAAGTTTTAAGTTGCTATTTCCATTACGTCACATTGATCAGAGAAACGGTAATTTACATCTGCAGCGGAACAAAATTACGTTCCGCCCAGCGTGGGGCTCGAACCCACGACCCTGAGATTAAGAGTCTCATGCTCTACCGACTGAGCTAGCCGGGCTGCGTCGGTGACTACGTGTCGGGTCGCACGACACACAGTTCTCGTTTCGGTGGGGTGGTCCCATACAGAATCTCTCCATGCTGCCTAATGTTTTCCTAGCGTCACACACGTCACGTACTTCAGTTTTATTTCATAATCATTTCTGAGAGGTACAGGAATTGCATGAAAACCTGCAGCGCTAGTGGTGTCAAAATTAACACACATATTTGATTTGACTCAGAAGCCGAACGGGTTACTTTCCGACGCTGTCTTAGATGCGCAAATGCCAGCCAAAACTCGCGGTGACGGCACTCAGCCGACCATTTCGCTAGATAACACCGTTCTGGCTGTGTGTGTATCAAGCTCAAGTGCATCTCCAAGCAGGAAATGGACAACAGCAACATTCAGACGATTTCGTACTGCTCAATAGCTACACTAAAACGGTGTGTTTCTTTTGCAGAATTGGAAAAACACGACCGTGACAGGATTCGAACCTGCAATCTTCGGATCCGAAGTCCGACGCCTTATCCATTAGGCCACACGGTCACTGGCCGCCAAGTATTCCTTACATTCGTGTCATCTCGAAACGCTCATACCGCTGAGGAATTGTGTTTTCGTTCTACACAGCCGCTGCCTCTTGCTGCTTCCCACCCATTCGTTACATGCAAGCCTTTACGAGACCGACCAAGTAGAGATTGGGAATCAAGACCACACACTTTGTGCATTCGAAATCGAAGGCAGGGCGTCCCTCGCCGCATTTGCTACGATGGCGATTTGCTACTTCTGCAGAAGCGGCGGCGTCGACGACGACGACGACGCTCGCGAGAGGCTCTGTGATATTTGAAAAACACATGTAAAAAATATAATTCAGACTGCCGCCTCCCACCCTACGCTGTACCGCTTTGGAAAATGCTTTATCTGCGACATTCGCCTCAATCACATCTGAGAGTAATTCTAAATAAAACACCTGTTGCTAATTGTTCGTCGTTCCAGACACTGCTTGCTATACGGCCACGACGCGCAACTGATTTCGAAAATTCGTTTGCCTCCTGTGAGGATCGAACTCACGACCCCTGATTTACTAGACCAGTGCTCTGCCACTGAGCTAAAGAGGCGCGGCCTAGCGGTAGTTTTGCGTACTTCGTGCTTGCGCTCGTCTGGATCATCAGGCTTAAGCTGACAACACTTCATATTACCGACTAATATTTGCAGCTATGGCGCACCATTACTGCTTGGCTACACATCTCACACGTAACCGATGTGCTCTCCAACCAACACCACTTACATTTCAGAACATGTCTGTGACACATGTCTACGAAATCACCTTCACCTTCAGATACACTTCCTTGCGACTGATGGAGACGTAGGCAAAGTTTTAAGTTGCTATTTCCATTACGTCACATTGATCAGAGAAACGGTAATTTACATCTGCAGCGGAACAAAATTACGTTCCGCCCAGCGTGGGGCTCGAACCCACGACCCTGAGATTAAGAGTCTCATGCTCTACCGACTGAGCTAGCCGGGCTGCGTCGGTGACTACGTGTCGGGTCGCACGACACACAGTTCTCGTTTCGGTGGGGTGGTCCCATACAGAATCTCTCCATGCTGCCTAATGTTTTCCTAGCGTCACACACGTCACGTACTTCAGTTTTATTTCATAATCATTTCTGAGAGGTACAGGAATTGCATGAAAACCTGCAGCGCTAGTGGTGTCAAAATTAACACACATATTTGATTTGACTCAGAAGCCGAACGGGTTACTTTCCGACGCTGTCTTAGATGCGCAAATGCCAGCCAAAACTCGCGGTGACGGCACTCAGCCGACCATTTCGCTAGATAACACCGTTCTGGCTGTGTGTGTATCAAGCTCAAGTGCATCTCCAAGCAGGAAATGGACAACAGCAACATTCAGACGATTTCGTACTGCTCAATAGCTACACTAAAACGGTGTGTTTCTTTTGCAGAATTGGAAAAACACGACCGTGACAGGATTCGAACCTGCAATCTTCGGATCCGAAGTCCGACGCCTTATCCATTAGGCCACACGGTCACTGGCCGCCAAGTATTCCTTACATTCGTGTCATCTCGAAACGCTCATACCGCTGAGGAATTGTGTTTTCGTTCTACACAGCCGCTGCCTCTTGCTGCTTCCCACCCATTCGTTACATGCAAGCCTTTACGAGACCGACCAAGTAGAGATTGGGAATCAAGACCACACACTTTGTGCATTCGAAATCGAAGGCAGGGCGTCCCTCGCCGCATTTGCTACGATGGCGATTTGCTACTTCTGCAGAAGCGGCGGCGTCGACGACGACGACGACGACGCTCGCGAGAGGCTCTGTGATATTTGAAAAACACATGTAAAAAATATAATTCAGACTGCCGCCTCCCACCCTACGCTGTACCGCTTTGGAAAATGCTTTATCTGCGACATTCGCCTCAATCACATCTGAGAGTAATTCTAAATAAAACACCTGTTGCTAATTGTTCGTCGTTCCAGACACTGCTTGCTATACGGCCACGACGCGCAACTGATTTCGAAAATTCGTTTGCCTCCTGTGAGGATCGAACTCACGACCCCTGATTTACTAGACCAGTGCTCTGCCACTGAGCTAAAGAGGCGCGGCCTAGCGGTAGTTTTGCGTACTTCGTGCTTACGCTCGTCTGGATCATCAGGCTTAAGCTGACAACACTTCATATTACCGACTAATATTTGCAGCTATGGCGCACCATTACTGCTTGGCTACACATCTCACACGTAACCGATGTGCTCTCCAACCAACACCACTTACATTTCAGAACATGTCTGTGACACATGTCTACGAAATCACCTTCACCTTCAGATACACTTCCTTGCGACTGATGGAGACGTAGGCAAAGTTTTAAGTTGCTATTTCCATTACGTCACATTGATCAGAGAAACGGTAATTTACATCTGCAGCGGAACAAAATTACGTTCCGCCCAGCGTGGGGCTCGAACCCACGACCCTGAGATTAAGAGTCTCATGCTCTACCGACTGAGCTAGCCGGGCTGCGTCGGTGACTACGTGTCGGGTCGCACGACACACAGTTCTCGTTTCGGTGGGGTGGTCCCATACAGAATCTCTCCATGCTGCCTAATGTTTTCCTAGCGTCACACACGTCACGTACTTCAGTTTTATTTCATAATCATTTCTGAGAGGTACAGGAATTGCATGAAAACCTGCAGCGCTAGTGGTGTCAAAATTAACACACATATTTGATTTGACTCAGAAGCCGAACGGGTTACTTTCCGACGCTGTCTTAGATGCGCAAATGCCAGCCAAAACTCGCGGTGACGGCACTCAGCCGACCATTTCGCTAGATAACACCGTTCTGGCTGTGTGTGTATCAAGCTCAAGTGCATCTCCAAGCAGGAAATGGACAACAGCAACATTCAGACGATTTCGTACTGCTCAATAGCTACACTAAAACGGTGTGTTTCTTTTGCAGAATTGGAAAAACACGACCGTGACAGGATTCGAACCTGCAATCTTCGGATCCGAAGTCCGACGCCTTATCCATTAGGCCACACGGTCACTGGCCGCCAAGTATTCCTTACATTCGTGTCATCTCGAAACGCTCATACCGCTGAGGAATTGTGTTTTCGTTCTACACAGCCGCTGCCTCTTGCTGCTTCCCACCCATTCGTTACATGCAAGCCTTTACGAGACCGACCAAGTAGAGATTGGGAATCAAGACCACACACTTTGTGCATTCGAAATCGAAGGCAGGGCGTCCCTCGCCGCATTTGCTACGATGGCGATTTGCTACTTCTGCAGAAGCGGCGGCGTCGACGACGACGACGACGACGACGCTCGCGAGAGGCTCTGTGATATTTGAAAAACACATGTAAAAAATATAATTCAGACTGCCGCCTCCCACCCTACGCTGTACCGCTTTGGAAAATGCTTTATCTGCGACATTCGCCTCAATCACATCTGAGAGTAATTCTAAATAAAACACCTGTTGCTAATTGTTCGTCGTTCCAGACACTGCTTGCTATACGGCCACGACGCGCAACTGATTTCGAAAATTCGTTTGCCTCCTGTGAGGATCGAACTCACGACCCCTGGTTTACTAGACCAGTGCTCTGCCACTGAGCTAAAGAGGCGCGGCCTAGCGGTAGTTTTGCGTACTTCGTGCTTACGCTCGTCTGGATCATCAGGCTTAAGCTGACAACACTTCATATTACCGACTAATATTTGCAGCTATGGCGCACCATTACTGCTTGGCTACACATCTCACACGTAACCGATGTGCTCTCCAACCAACACCACTTACATTTCAGAACATGTCTTTGACACATGTCTACGAAATCACCTTCACCTTCAGATACACTTCCTTGCGACTGATGGAGACGTAGGCAAAGTTTTAAGTTGCTATTTCCATTACGTCACATTGATCAGAGAAACGGTAATTTACATCTGCAGCGGAACAAAATTACGTTCCGCCCAGCGTGGGGCTCGAACCCACGACCCTGAGATTAAGAGTCTCATGCTCTACCGACTGAGCTAGCCGGGCTGCGTCGGTGACTACGTGTCGGGTCGCACGACACACAGTTCTCGTTTCGGTGGGGTGGTCCCATACAGAATCTCTCCATGCTGCCTAATGTTTTCCTAGCGTCACACACGTCACGTACTTCAGTTTTATTTCATAATCATTTCTGAGAGGTACAGGAATTGCATGAAAACCTGCAGCGCTAGTGGTGTCAAAATTAACACACATATTTGATTTGACTCAGAAGCCGAACGGGTTACTTTCCGACGCTGTCTTAGATGCGCAAATGCCAGCCAAAACTCGCGGTGACGGCACTCAGCCGACCATTTCGCTAGATAACACCGTTCTGGCTGTGTGTGTATCAAGCTCAAGTGCATCTCCAAGCAGGAAATGGACAACAGCAACATTCAGACGATTTCGTACTGCTCAATAGCTACACTAAAACGGTGTGTTTCTTTTGCAGAATTGGAAAAACACGACCGTGACAGGATTCGAACCTGCAATCTTCGGATCCGAAGTCCGACGCCTTATCCATTAGGCCACACGGTCACTGGCCGCCAAGTATTCCTTACACTCGTGTCATCTCGAAACGCTCATACCGCTGAGGAATTGTGTTTTCGTTCTACACAGCCGCTGCCTCTTGCTGCTTCCCACCCATTCGTTACATGCAAGCCTTTACGAGACCGACCAAGTAGAGATTGGGAATCAAGACCACACACTTTGTGCATTCGAAATCGAAGGCAGGGCGTCCCTCGCCGCATTTGCTACGATGGCGATTTGCTACTTCTGCAGAAGCGGCGGCGTCGACGACGACGACGACGCTCGCGAGAGGCTCTGTGATATTTGAAAAACACATGTAAAAAATATAATTCAGACTGCCGCCTCCCACCCTACGCTGTACCGCTTTGGAAAATGCTTTATCTGCGACATTCGCCTCAATCACATCTGAGAGTAATTCTAAATAAAACACCTGTTGCTAATTGTTCGTCGTTCCAGACACTGCTTGCTATACGGCCACGACGCGCAACTGATTTCGAAAATTCGTTTGCCTCCTGTGAGGATCGAACTCACGACCCCTGGTTTACTAGACCAGTGCTCTGCCACTGAGCTAAAGAGGCGCGGCCTAGCGGTAGTTTTGCGTACTTCGTGCTTACGCTCGTCTGGATCATCAGGCTTAAGCTGACAACACTTCATATTACCGACTAATATTTGCAGCTATGGCGCACCATTACTGCTTGGCTACACATCTCACACGTAACCGATGTGCTCTCCAACCAACACCACTTACATTTCAGAACATGTCTGTGACACATGTCTACGAAATCACCTTCACCTTCAGATACACTTCCTTGCGACTGATGGAGACGTAGGCAAAGTTTTAAGTTGCTATTTCCATTACGTCACATTGATCAGAGAAACGGTAATTTACATCTGCAGCGGAACAAAATTACGTTCCGCCCAGCGTGGGGCTCGAACCCACGACCCTGAGATTAAGAGTCTCATGCTCTACCGACTGAGCTAGCCGGGCTGCGTCGGTGACTACGTGTCGGGTCGCACGACACACAGTTCTCGTTTCGGTGGGGTGGTCCCATACAGAATCTCTCCATGCTGCCTAATGTTTTCCTAGCGTCACACACGTCACGTACTTCAGTTTTATTTCATAATCATTTCTGAGAGGTACAGGAATTGCATGAAAACCTGCAGCGCTAGTGGTGTCAAAATTAACACACATATTTGATTTGACTCAGAAGCCGAACGGGTTACTTTCCGACGCTGTCTTAGATGCGCAAATGCCAGCCAAAACTCGCGGTGACGGCACTCAGCCGACCATTTCGCTAGATAACACCGTTCTGGCTGTGTGTGTATCAAGCTCAAGTGCATCTCCAAGCAGGAAATGGACAACAGCAACATTCAGACGATTTCGTACTGCTCAATAGCTACACTAAAACGGTGTGTTTCTTTTGCAGAATTGGAAAAACACGACCGTGACAGGATTCGAACCTGCAATCTTCGGATCCGAAGTCCGACGCCTTATCCATTAGGCCACACGGTCACTGGCCGCCAAGTATTCCTTACATTCGTGTCATCTCGAAACGCTCATACCGCTGAGGAATTGTGTTTTCGTTCTACACAGCCGCTGCCTCTTGCTGCTTCCCACCCATTCGTTACATGCAAGCCTTTACGAGACCGACCAAGTAGAGATTGGGAATCAAGACCACACACTTTGTGCATTCGAAATCGAAGGCAGGGCGTCCCTCGCCGCATTTGCTACGATGGCGATTTGCTACTTCTGCAGAAGCGGCGGCGTCGACGACGACGACGACGACGACGCTCGCGAGAGGCTCTGTGATATTTGAAAAACACATGTAAAAAATATAATTCAGACTGCCGCCTCCCACCCTACGCTGTACCGCTTTGGAAAATGCTTTATCTGCGACATTCGCCTCAATCACATCTGAGAGTAATTCTAAATAAAACACCTGTTGCTAATTGTTCGTCGTTCCAGACACTGCTTGCTATACGGCCACGACGCGCAACTGATTTCGAAAATTCGTTTGCCTCCTGTGAGGATCGAACTCACGACCCCTGGTTTACTAGACCAGTGCTCTGCCACTGAGCTAAAGAGGCGCGGCCTAGCGGTAGTTTTGCGTACTTCGTGCTTACGCTCGTCTGGATCATCAGGCTTAAGCTGACAACACTTCATATTACCGACTAATATTTGCAGCTATGGCGCACCATTACTGCTTGGCTACACATCTCACACGTAACCGGTGTGCTCTCCAACCAACACCACTTACATTTCAGAACATGTCTTTGACACATGTCTACGAAATCACCTTCACCTTCAGATACACTTCCTTGCGACTGATGGAGACGTAGGCAAAGTTTTAAGTTGCTATTTCCATTACGTCACATTGATCAGAGAAACGGTAATTTACATCTGCAGCGGAACAAAATTACGTTCCGCCCAGCGTGGGGCTCGAACCCACGACCCTGAGATTAAGAGTCTCATGCTCTACTGACTGAGCTAGCCGGGCTGCGTCGGTGACTACGTGTCGGGTCGCACGACACACAGTTCTCGTTTCGGTGGGGTGGTCCCATACAGAATCTCTCCATGCTGCCTAATGTTTTCCTAGCGTCACACACGTCACGTACTTCAGTTTTATTTCATAATCATTTCTGAGAGGTACAGGAATTGCATGAAAACCTGCAGCGCTAGTGGTGTCAAAATTAACACACATATTTGATTTGACTCAGAAGCCGAACGGGTTACTTTCCGACGCTGTCTTAGATGCGCAAATGCCAGCCAAAACTCGCGGTGACGGCACTCAGCCGACCATTTCGCTAGATAACACCGTTCTGGCTGTGTGTGTATCAAGCTCAAGTGCATCTCCAAGCAGGAAATGGACAACAGCAACATTCAGACGATTTCGTACTGCTCAATAGCTACACTAAAACGGTGTGTTTCTTTTGCAGAATTGGAAAAACACGACCGTGACAGGATTCGAACCTGCAATCTTCGGATCCGAAGTCCGACGCCTTATCCATTAGGCCACACGGTCACTGGCCGCCAAGTATTCCTTACATTCGTGTCATCTCGAAACGCTCATACCGCTGAGGAATTGTGTTTTCGTTCTACACAGCCGCTGCCTCTTGCTGCTTCCCACCCATTCGTTACATGCAAGCCTTTACGAGACCGACCAAGTAGAGATTGGGAATCAAGACCACACACTTTGTGCATTCGAAATCGAAGGCAGGGCGTCCCTCGCCGCATTTGCTACGATGGCGATTTGCTACTTCTGCAGAAGCGGCGGCGTCGACGACGACGACGACGACGACGCTCGCGAGAGGCTCTGTGATATTTGAAAAACACATGTAAAAAATATAATTCAGACTGCCGCCTCCCACCCTACGCTGTACCGCTTTGGAAAATGCTTTATCTGCGACATTCGCCTCAATCACATCTGAGAGTAATTCTAAATAAAACACCTGTTGCTAATTGTTCGTCGTTCCAGACACTGCTTGCTATACGGCCACGACGCGCAACTGATTTCGAAAATTCGTTTGCCTCCTGTGAGGATCGAACTCACGACCCCTGGTTTACTAGACCAGTGCTCTGCCACTGAGCTAAAGAGGCGCGGCCTAGCGGTAGTTTTGCGTACTTCGTGCTTACGCTCGTCTGGATCATCAGGCTTAAGCTGACAACACTTCATATTACCGACTAATATTTGCAGCTATGGCGCACCATTACTGCTTGGCTACACATCTCACACGTAACCGATGTGCTCTCCAACCAACACCACTTACATTTCAGAACATGTCTTTGACACATGTCTACGAAATCACCTTCACCTTCAGATACACTTCCTTGCGACTGATGGAGACGTAGGCAAAGTTTTAAGTTGCTATTTCCATTACGTCACATTGATCAGAGAAACGGTAATTTACATCTGCAGCGGAACAAAATTACGTTCCGCCCAGCGTGGGGCTCGAACCCACGACCCTGAGATTAAGAGTCTCATGCTCTACTGACTGAGCTAGCCGGGCTGCGTCGGTGACTACGTGTCGGGTCGCACGACACACAGTTCTCGTTTCGGTGGGGTGGTCCCATACAGAATCTCTCCATGCTGCCTAATGTTTTCCTAGCGTCACACACGTCACGTACTTCAGTTTTATTTCATAATCATTTCTGAGAGGTACAGGAATTGCATGAAAACCTGCAGCGCTAGTGGTGTCAAAATTAACACACATATTTGATTTGACTCAGAAGCCGAACGGGTTACTTTCCGACGCTGTCTTAGATGCGCAAATGCCAGCCAAAACTCGCGGTGACGGCACTCAGCCGACCATTTCGCTAGATAACACCGTTCTGGCTGTGTGTGTATCAAGCTCAAGTGCATCTCCAAGCAGGAAATGGACAACAGCAACATTCAGACGATTTCGTACTGCTCAATAGCTACACTAAAACGGTGTGTTTCTTTTGCAGAATTGGAAAAACACGACCGTGACAGGATTCTAACCTGCAATCTTCGGATCCGAAGTCCGACGCCTTATCCATTAGGCCACACGGTCACTGGCCGCCAAGTATTCCTTACATTCGTGTCATCTCGAAACGCTCATACCGCTGAGGAATTGTGTTTTCGTTCTACACAGCCCCTGCCTCTTGCTGCTTCCCACCCATTCGTTACATGCAAGCCTTTACGAGACCGACCAAGTAGAGATTGGGAATCAAGACCACACACTTTGTGCATTCGAAATCGAAGGCAGGGCGTCCCTCGCCGCATTTGCTACGATGGCGATTTGCTACTTCTGCAGAAGCGGCGGCGTCGACGACGACGACGACGACGACGCTCGCGAGAGGCTCTGTGATATTTGAAAAACACATGTAAAAAATATAATTCAGACTGCCGCCTCCCACCCTACGCTGTACCGCTTTGGAAAATGCTTTATCTGCGACATTCGCCTCAATCACATCTGAGAGTAATTCTAAATAAAACACCTGTTGCTAATTGTTCGTCGTTCCAGACACTGCTTGCTATACGGCCACGACGCGCAACTGATTTCGAAAATTCGTTTGCCTCCTGTGAGGATCGCACTCACGACCCCTGGTTTACTAGACCAGTGCTCTGCCACTGAGCTAAAGAGGCGCGGCCTAGCGGTAGTTTTGCGTACTTCGTGCTTACGCTCGTCTGGATCATCAGGCTTAAGCTGACAACACTTCATATTACCGACTAATATTTGCAGCTATGGCGCACCATTACTGCTTGGCTACACATCTCACACGTAACCGATGTGCTCTCCAACCAACACCACTTACATTTCAGAACATGTCTTTGACACATGTCTACGAAATCACCTTCACCTTCAGATACACTTCCTTGCGACTGATGGAGACGTAGGCAAAGTTTTAAGTTGCTATTTCCATTACGTCACATTGATCAGAGAAACGGTAATTTACATCTGCAGCGGAACAAAATTACGTTCCGCCCAGCGTGGGGCTCGAACCCACGACCCTGAGATTAAGAGTCTCATGCTCTACCGACTGAGCTAGCCGGGCTGCGTCGGTGACTACGTGTCGGGTCGCACGACACACAGTTCTCGTTTCGGTGGGGTGGTCCCATACAGAATCTCTCCATGCTGCCTAATGTTTTCCTAGCGTCACACACGTCACGTACTTCAGTTTTATTTCATAATCATTTCTGAGAGGTACAGGAATTGCATGAAAACCTGCAGCGCTAGTGGTGTCAAAATTAACACACATATTTGATTTGACTCAGAAGCCGAACGGGTTACTTTCCGACGCTGTCTTAGATGCGCAAATGCCAGCCAAAACTCGCGGTGACGGCACTCAGCCGACCATTTCGCTAGATAACACCGTTCTGGCTGTGTGTGTATCAAGCTCAAGTGCATCTCCAAGCAGGAAATGGACAACAGCAACATTCAGACGATTTCGTACTGCTCAATAGCTACACTAAAACGGTGTGTTTCTTTTGCAGAATTGGAAAAACACGACCGTGACAGGATTCGAACCTGCAATCTTCGGATCCGAAGTCCGACGCCTTATCCATTAGGCCACACGGTCACTGGCCGCCAAGTATTCCTTACATTCGTGTCATCTCGAAACGCTCATACCGCTGAGGAATTGTGTTTTCGTTCTACACAGCCGCTGCCTCTTGCTGCTTCCCACCCATTCGTTACATGCAAGCCTTTACGAGACCGACCAAGTAGAGATTGGGAATCAAGACCACACACTTTGTGCATTCGAAATCGAAGGCAGGGCGTCCCTCGCCGCATTTGCTACGATGGCGATTTGCTACTTCTGCAGAAGCGGCGGCGTCGACGACGACGACGACGACGACGCTCGCGAGAGGCTCTGTGATATTTGAAAAACACATGTAAAAAATATAATTCAGACTGCCGCCTCCCACCCTACGCTGTACCGCTTTGGAAAATGCTTTATCTGCGACATTCGCCTCAATCACATCTGAGAGTAATTCTAAATAAAACACCTGTTGCTAATTGTTCGTCGTTCCAGACACTGCTTGCTATACGGCCACGACGCGCAACTGATTTCGAAAATTCGTTTGCCTCCTGTGAGGATCGAACTCACGACCCCTGGTTTACTAGACCAGTGCTCTGCCACTGAGCTAAAGAGGCGCGGCCTAGCGGTAGTTTTGCGTACTTCGTGCTTACGCTCGTCTGGATCATCAGGCTTAAGCTGACAACACTTCATATTACCGACTAATATTTGCAGCTATGGCGCACCATTACTGCTTGGCTACACATCTCACACGTAACCGATGTGCTCTCCAACCAACACCACTTACATTTCAGAACATGTCTTTGACACATGTCTACGAAATCACCTTCACCTTCAGATACACTTCCTTGCGACTGATGGAGACGTAGGCAAAGTTTTAAGTTGCTATTTCCATTACGTCACATTGATCAGAGAAACGGTAATTTACATCTGCAGCGGAACAAAATTACGTTCCGCCCAGCGTGGGGCTCGAACCCACGACCCTGAGATTAAGAGTCTCATGCTCTACCGACTGAGCTAGCCGGGCTGCGTCGGTGACTACGTGTCGGGTCGCACGACACACAGTTCTCGTTTCGGTGGGGTGGTCCCATACAGAATCTCTCCATGCTGCCTAATGTTTTCCTAGCGTCACACACCTCACGTACTTCAGTTTTATTTCATAATCATTTCTGAGAGGTACAGGAATTGCATGAAAACCTGCAGCGCTAGTGGTGTCAAAATTAACACACATATTTGATTTGACTCAGAAGCCGAACGGGTTACTTTCCGACGCTGTCTTAGATGCGCAAATGCCAGCCAAAACTCGCGGTGACGGCACTCAGCCGACCATTTCGCTAGATAACACCGTTCTGGCTGTGTGTGTATCAAGCTCAAGTGCATCTCCAAGCAGGAAATGGACAACAGCAACATTCAGACGATTTCGTACTGCTCAATAGCTACACTAAAACGGTGTGTTTCTTTTGCAGAATTGGAAAAACACGACCGTGACAGGATTCGAACCTGCAATCTTCGGATCCGAAGTCCGACGCCTTATCCATTAGGCCACACGGTCACTGGCCGCCAAGTATTCCTTACATTCGTGTCATCTCGAAACGCTCATACCGCTGAGGAATTGTGTTTTCGTTCTACACAGCCGCTGCCTCTTGCTGCTTCCCACCCATTCGTTACATGCAAGCCTTTACGAGACCGACCAAGTAGAGATTGGGAATCAAGACCACACACTTTGTGCATTCGAAATCGAAGGCAGGGCGTCCCTCGCCGCATTTGCTACGATGGCGATTTGCTACTTCTGCAGAAGCGGCGGCGTCGACGACGACGACGACGACGCTCGCGAGAGGCTCTGTGATATTTGAAAAACACATGTAAAAAATATAATTCAGACTGCCGCCTCCCACCCTACGCTGTACCGCTTTTTTTTTTTTTTTTTTTTTTCTTTATTGTAATTTGGACACCCCATACAAGGTGGGCTGGCAGCGGAACAGTGTACTCCGCTCTTCAGCCATAAGCAGTACAAGAAAAAAGAAAGGGAGACAGACAAGTAACAGAATGGCGGTTAAAAAACAGGAGATACAATAGTTAAAAAACATGAAGCCGTTCACACTTGACGAAACAAACAAGAAAAACCGTCGGCACTGGGCACAAGCACTGACGAGGTAGATGACACACGTGAACGAAGGAGCGTGGACGGCGAAAAACACTGAGGCACAGACACGACGGCACAGACACTAATCCGAGGGCGATGATCTCCGGCGCGCGAAAGTTCACGATGCGTGTGCGAGTCCGGGGACCTGCCAAGAGAGGAGGAGGAGGAGGAGGAGGAGGAGGAGGAGGAGGAGGAGGAGGGGGAGAGGGAAAGCGAGAGGGGAGAGCAGGGACGCCACGGGCAGGGGAAAGAGGGGGGAGGGAGGAAGGGGGAGGGGAAGCCCGGAAAAAGAGGGGTGGAGGGAGGGGATGGGGGAAAAGGAGAGAGAAGGGAAGGGAAGAGAAAGGAGGGAGGGTGCCGCAGGGAAAGGACACCAGGAGGGAGGGGGGGCAGGGTCAAAGTTGATAGGAGGGGTAGATGGAGGGGACGAGGACATCATCAGGGAGAGGGAGCTGGCGGAAACCACCTTGGGAGAGGGTAAGGAGGGTGGAGAGATGGAGACCGGGTGGGACATGGGAGTACAGGCGCGGCAGCGGGCGGGGGTGGGAGAGGATCGGGGAGACGAGCGGGTGAGGAGGATCGAGTTTACGGGAGGTGTATAGGATTCGTATCCTTTCGAGGAAGAGGAGGAGGTGGGGGAAGGGGATAAGGTCATACAGGATCCGCGTGGGGGAAGGGAGACGGATGCGATAGGCAAGGCGGAGAGCATGGCGTTCAAGGATTTGGAGGGATTTATAAAAGGAAGGGGGGGCGGAGATCCAGGCTGGATGGGCGTAACAGAGGATAGGGCGGATAAGGGACTTATAGGTGTGGAGGATGGTGGAGGGGTCCAAACCCCACGTTCGGCCGGAAAGGAGCTTGAGGAGACGGAGTCGGGAACGTGCCTTGGCTTGGATTGTCTGGAGATGGGGAGTCCAGGAGAGGCGACGGTCGAGGGTGACGCCAAGGTACTTAAGGGTGGGGGTGAGAGCGATGGGACGGCCATAAACGGTGAGATAGAAATCAAGGAGGCGGAAGGAGGGAGTGGTGTTGCCTACAATGATCGCCTGGGTTTTGGAAGGATTGACCTTGAGCAACCACTGGTTGCACCAAGCGGTGAACCGGTCAAGATGGGATTGGAGAAGGCGTTGGGAGCGTCGCAGGGTGGGGGCAAGGGCAAGGAAGGCGGTGTCATCGGCAAACTGGAGAAGGTGGACAGGGGGTGACGGCGGCGGCATGTCCGCCGTGTACAACAAGTACAGAAGGGGGGATAGGACGGAGCCTTGGGGCACACCGGCGGAGGGGAAAAAGGTGTAGGAATCGGTGTTATGGATGGTGACATAGGAAGGACGGCGGGAGAGAAAGGAACCGATCAGACGAACGTAGTTAATGGGAAGGGCGAAGGTTTGGAGCTTGAAGAGGAGACCGGAATGCCATACGCGGTCATATGCACGCTGTACCGCTTTGGAAAATGCTTTATCTGCGACATTCGCCTCAATCACATCTGAGAGTAATTCTAAATAAAACACCTGTTGCTAATTGTTCGTCGTTCCAGACACTGCTTGCTATACGGCCACGACGCGCAACTGATTTCGAAAATTCGTTTGCCTCCTGTGAGGATCGAACTCACGACCCCTGGTTTACTAGACCAGTGCTCTGCCACTGAGCTAAAGAGGCGCGGCCTAGCGGTAGTTTTGCGTACTTCGTGCTTACGCTCGTCTGGATCATCAGGCTTAAGCTGACAACACTTCATATTACCGACTAATATTTGCAGCTATGGCGCACCATTACTGCTTGGCTACACATCTCACACGTAACCGATGTGCTCTCCAACCAACACCACTTACATTTCAGAACATGTCTTTGACACATGTCTACGAAATCACCTTCACCTTCAGATACACTTCCTTGCGACTGATGGAGACGTAGGCAAAGTTTTAAGTTGCTATTTCCATTACGTCACATTGATCAGAGAAACGGTAATTTACATCTGCAGCGGAACAAAATTACGTTCCGCCCAGCGTGGGGCTCGAACCCACGACCCTGAGATTAAGAGTCTCATGCTCTACTGACTGAGCTAGCCGGGCTGCGTCGGTGACTACGTGTCGGGTCGCACGACACACAGTTCTCGTTTCGGTGGGGTGGTCCCATACAGAATCTCTCCATGCTGCCTAATGTTTTCCTAGCGTCACACACGTCACGTACTTCAGTTTTATTTCATAATCATTTCTGAGAGGTACAGGAATTGCATGAAAACCTGCAGCGCTAGTGGTGTCAAAATTAACACACATATTTGATTTGACTCAGAAGCCGAACGGGTTACTTTCCGACGCTGTCTTAGATGCGCAAATGCCAGCCAAAACTCGCGGTGACGGCACTCAGCCGACCATTTCGCTAGATAACACCGTTCTGGCTGTGTGTGTATCAAGCTCAAGTGCATCTCCAAGCAGGAAATGGACAACAGCAACATTCAGACGATTTCGTACTGCTCAATAGCTAGACTAAAACGGTGTGTTTCTTTTGCAGAATTGGAAAAACACGACCGTGACGAGATTCGAACCAGCAATCTTCGGATCCGAAGTCCGACGCCTTATCCATTAGGCCACACGGTCACTGGCCGCCAAGTATTCCTTACATTCGTGTCATCTCGAAACGCTCATACCGCTGAGGAATTGTGTTTTCGTTCTACACAGCCGCTGCCTCTTGCTGCTTCCCACCCATTCGTTACATGCAAGCCTTTACGAGACCGACCAAGTAGAGATTGGGAATCAAGACCACACACTTTGTGCATTCGAAATCGAAGGCAGGGCGTCCCTCGCCGCATTTGCTACGATGGCGATTTGCTACTTCTGCAGAAGCGGCGGCGTCGACGACGACGACGACGCTCGCGAGAGGCTCTGTGATATTTGAAAAACACATGTAAAAAATATAATTCAGACTGCCGCCTCCCACCCTACGCTGTACCGCTTTGGAAAATGCTTTATCTGCGACATTCGCCTCAATCACATCTGAGAGTAATTCTAAATAAAACACCTGTTGCTAATTGTTCGTCGTTCCAGACACTGCTTGCTATACGGCCACGACGCGCAACTGATTTCGAAAATTCGTTTGCCTCCTGTGAGGATCGAACTCACGACCCCTGGTTTACTAGACCAGTGCTCTGCCACTTAGCTAAAGAGGCGCGGCCTAGCGGTAGTTTTGCGTACTTCGTGCTTACGCTCGTCTGGATCATCAGGCTTAAGCTGACAACACTTCATATTACCGACTAATATTTGCAGCTATGGCGCACCATTACTGCTTGGCTACACATCTCACACGTAACCGATGTGCTCTCCAACCAACACCACTTACATTTCAGAACATGTCTTTGACACATGTCTACGAAATCACCTTCACCTTCAGATACACTTCCTTGCGACTGATGGAGACGTAGGCAAAGTTTTAAGTTGCTATTTCCATTACGTCACATTGATCAGAGAAACGGTAATTTACATCTGCAGCGGAACAAAATTACGTTCCGCCCAGCGTGGGGCTCGAACCCACGACCCTGAGATTAAGAGTCTCATGCTCTACTGACTGAGCTAGCCGGGCTGCGTCGGTGACTACGTGTCGGGTCGCACGACACACAGTTCTCGTTTCGGTGGGGTGGTCCCATACAGAATCTCTCCATGCTGCCTAATGTTTTCCTAGCGTCACACACGTCACGTACTTCAGTTTTATTTCATAATCATTTCTGAGAGGTACAGGAATTGCATGAAAACCTGCAGCGCTAGTGGTGTCAAAATTAACACACATATTTGATTTGACTCAGAAGCCGAACGGGTTACTTTCCGACGCTGTCTTAGATGCGCAAATGCCAGCCAAAACTCGCGGTGACGGCACTCAGCCGACCATTTCGCTAGATAACACCGTTCTGGCTGTGTGTGTATCAAGCTCAAGTGCATCTCCAAGCAGGAAATGGACAACAGCAACATTCAGACGATTTCGTACTGCTCAATAGCTACACTAAAACGGTGTGTTTCTTTTGCAGAATTGGAAAAACACGACCGTGACAGGATTCGAACCTGCAATCTTCGGATCCGAAGTCCGACGCCTTATCCATTAGGCCACACGGTCACTGGCCGCCAAGTATTCCTTACATTCGTGTCATCTCGAAACGCTCATACCGCTGAGGAATTGTGTTTTCGTTCTACACAGCCGCTGCCTCTTGCTGCTTCCCACCCATTCGTTACATGCAAGCCTTTACGAGACCGACCAAGTAGAGATTGGGAATCAAGACCACACACTTTGTGCATTCGAAATCGAAGGCAGGGCGTCCCTCGCCGCATTTGCTACGATGGCGATTTGCTACTTCTGCAGAAGCGGCGGCGTCGACGACGACGACGACGACGACGACGACGACGCTCGCGAGAGGCTCTGTGATATTTGAAAAACACATGTAAAAAATATAATTCAGACTGCCGCCTCCCACCCTACGCTGTACCGCTTTGGAAAATGCTTTATCTGCGACATTCGCCTCAATCACATCTGAGAGTAATTCTAAATAAAACACCTGTTGCTAATTGTCCGTCGTTCCAGACACTGCTTGCTATACGGCCACGACGCGCAACTGATTTCGAAAATTCGTTTGCCTCCTGTGAGGATCGAACTCACGACCCCTGGTTTACTAGACCAGTGCTCTGCCACTGAGCTAAAGAGGCGCGGCCTAGCGGTAGTTTTGCGTACTTCGTGCTTACGCTCGTCTGGATCATCAGGCTTAAGCTGACAACACTTCATATTACCGACTAATATTTGCAGCTATGGCGCACCATTACTGCTTGGCTACACATCTCACACGTAACCGATGTGCTCTCCAACCAACACCACTTACATTTCAGAACATGTCTTTGACACATGTCTACAAAATCACCTTCACCTTCAGATACACTTCCTTGCGACTGATGGAGACGTAGGCAAAGTTTTAAGTTGCTATTTCCATTACGTCACATTGATCAGAGAAACGGTAATTTACATCTGCAGCGGAACAAAATTACGTTCCGCCCAGCGTGGGGCTCGAACCCACGACCCTGAGATTAAGAGTCTCATGCTCTACCGACTGAGCTAGCCGGGCTGCGTCGGTGACTACGTGTCGGGTCGCACGACACACAGTTCTCGTTTCGGTGGGGTGGTCCCATACAGAATCTCTCCATGCTGCCTAATGTTTTCCTAGCGTCACACACGTCACGTACTTCAGTTTTATTTCATAATCATTTCTGAGAGGTACAGGAATTGCACGAAAACCTGCAGCGCTAGTGGTGTCAAAATTAACACACATATTTGATTTGACTCAGAAGCCGAACGGGTTACTTTCCGACGCTGTCTTAGATGCGCAAATGCCAGCCAAAACTCGCGGTGACGGCACTCAGCCGACCATTTCGCTAGATAACACCGTTCTGGCTGTGTGTGTATCAAACGCAAGTGCATCTCCAAGCAGGAAATGGACAACAGCAACATTCAGACGATTTCGTACTGCTCAATAGCTACACTAAAACGGTGTGTTTCTTTTGCAGAATTGGAAAAACACGACCGTGACAGGATTCGAACCTGCAATCTTCGGATCCGAAGTCCGACGCCTTATCCATTAGGCCACACGGTCACTGGCCGCCAAGTATTCCTTACATTCGTGTCATCTCGAAACGCTCATACCGCTGAGGAATTGTGTTTTCGTTCTACACAGCCGCTGCCTCTTGCTGCTTCCCACCCATTCGTTACATGCAAGCCTTTACGAGACCGACCAAGTAGAGATTGGGAATCAAGACCACACACTTTGTGCATTCGAAATCGAAGGCAGGGCGTCCCTCGCCGCATTTGCTACGATGGCGATTTGCTACTTCTGCAGAAGCGGCGGCGTCGACGACGACGACGACGCTCGCGAGAGGCTCTGTGATATTTGAAAAACACATGTAAAAAATATAATTCAGACTGCCGCCTCCCACCCTACGCTGTACCGCTTTGGAAAATGCTTTATCTGCGACATTCGCCTCCATCACATCTGAGAGTAATTCTAAATAAAACACCTGTTGCTAATTGTTCGTCGTTCCAGACACTGCTTGCTATACGGCCACGACGCGCAACTGATTTCGAAAATTCGTTTGCCTCCTGTGAGGATCGAACTCACGACCCCTGGTTTACTAGACCAGTGCTCTGCCACTGAGCTAAAGAGGCGCGGCCTAGCGGTAGTTTTGCGTACTTCGTGCTTACGCTCGTCTGGATCATCAGGCTTAAGCTGACAACACTTCATATTACCGACTAATATTTGCAGCTATGGCGCACCATTACTGCTTGGCTACACATCTCACACGTAACCGATGTGCTCTCCAACCAACACCACTTACATTTCAGAACATGTCTTTGACACATGTCTACGAAATCACCTTCACCTTCAGATACACTTCCTTGCGACTGATGGAGACGTAGGCAAAGTTTTAAGTTGCTATTTCCATTACGTCACATTGATCAGAGAAACGGTAATTTACATCTGCAGCGGAACAAAATTACGTTCCGCCCAGCGTGGGGCTCGAACCCACGACCCTGAGATTAAGAGTCTCATGCTCTACCGACTGAGCTAGCCGGGCTGCGTCGGTGACTACGTGTCGGGTCGCACGACACACAGTTCTCGTTTCGGTGGGGTGGTCCCATACAGAATCTCTCCATGCTGCCTAATGTTTTCCTAGCGTCACACACGTCACGTACTTCAGTTTTATTTCATAATCATTTCTGAGAGGTACAGGAATTGCACGAAAACCTGCAGCGCTAGTGGTGTCAAAATTAACACACATATTTGATTTGACTCAGAAGCCGAACGGGTTACTTTCCGACGCTGTCTTAGATGCGCAAATGCCAGCCAAAACTCGCGGTGACGGCACTCAGCCGACCATTTCGCTAGATAACACCGTTCTGGCTGTGTGTGTATCAAACGCAAGTGCATCTCCAAGCAGGAAATGGACAACAGCAACATTCAGACGATTTCGTACTGCTCAATAGCTACACTAAAACGGTGTGTTTCTTTTGCAGAATTGGAAAAACACGACCGTGACAGGATTCGAACCTGCAATGTTCGGATCCGAAGTCCGACGCCTTATCCATTAGGCCACACGGTCACTGGCCGCCAAGTATTCCTTACATTCGTGTCATCTCGAAACGCTCATACCGCTGAGGAATTGTGTTTTCGTTCTACACAGCCGCTGCCTCTTGCTGCTTCCCACCCATTCGTTACATGCAAGCCTTTACGAGACCGACCAAGTAGAGATTGGGAATCAAGACCACACACTTTGTGCATTCGAAATCGAAGGCAGGGCGTCCCTCGCCGCATTTGCTACGATGGCGATTTGCTACTTCTGCAGAAGCGGCGGCGTCGACGACGACGACGACGACGACGACGCTCGCGAGAGGCTCTGTGATATTTGAAAAACACATGTAAAAAATATAATTCAGACTGCCGCCTCCCACCCTACGCTGTACCGCTTTGGAAAATTCTTTATCTGCGACATTCGCCTCAATCACATCTGAGAGTAATTCTAAATAAAACACCTGTTGCTAATTGTTCGTCGTTCCAGACACTGCTTGCTATACGGCCACGACGCGCAACTGATTTCGAAAATTCGTTTGCCTCCTGTGAGGATCGAACTCACGACCCCTGGTTTACTAGACCAGTGCTCTGCCACTGAGCTAAAGAGGCGCGGCCTAGCGGTAGTTTTGCGTACTTCGTGCTTACGCTCGTCTGGATCATCAGGCTTAAGCTGACAACACTTCATATTACCGACTAATATTTGCAGCTATGGCGCACCATTACTGCTTGGCTACACATCTCACACTTAACCGATGTGCTCTCCAACCAACACCACTTACATTTCAGAACATGTCTTTGACACATGTCTACGAAATCACCTTCACCTTCAGATACACTTCCTTGCGACTGATGGAGACGTAGGCAAAGTTTTAAGTTGCTATTTCCATTACGTCACATTGATCAGAGAAACGGTAATTTACATCTGCAGCGGAACAAAATTACGTTCCGCCCAGCGTGGGGCTCGAACCCACGACCCTGAGATTAAGAGTCTCATGCTCTACCGACTGAGCTAGCAGGGCTGCGTCGGTGACTACGTGTCGGGTCGCACGACACACAGTTCTCGTTTCGGTGGGGTGGTCCCATACAGAATCTCTCCATGCTGCCTAATGTTTTCCTAGCGTCACACACGTCACGTACTTCAGTTTTATTTCATAATCATTTCTGAGAGGTACAGGAATTGCATGAAAACCTGCAGCGCTAGTGGTGTCAAAATTAACACACATATTTGATTTGACTCAGAAGCCGAACGGGTTACTTTCCGACGCTGTCTTAGATGCGCAAATGCCAGCCAAAACTCGCGGTGACGGCACTCAGCCGACCATTTCGCTAGATAACACCGTTCTGGCTGTGTGTGTATCAAGCGCAAGTGCATCTCCAAGCAGGAAATGGACAACAGCAACATTCAGACGATTTCGTACTGCTCAATAGCTACACTAAAACGGTGTGTTTCTTTTGCAGAATTGGAAAAACACGACCGTGACAGGATTCGAACCTGCAATCTTCGGATCCGCAGTCCGACGCCTTATCCATTAGGCCACACGGTCACTGGCCGCCAAGTATTCCTTACATTCGTGTCATCTCGAAACGCTCATACCGCTGAGGAATTGTGTTTTCGTTCTACACAGCCGCTGCCTCTTGCTGCTTCCCACCCATTCGTTACATGCAAGCCTTTACGAGACCGACCAAGTAGAGATTGGGAATCAAGACCACACACTTTGTGCATTCGAAATCGAAGGCAGGGCGTCCCTCGCCGCATTTGCTACGATGGCGATTTGCTACTTCTGCAGAAGCGGCGGCGTCGACGACGACGACGACGCTCGCGAGAGGCTCTGTGATATTTGAAAAACACATGTAAAAAATATAATTCAGACTGCCGCCTCCCACCCTACGCTGTACCGCTTTGGAAAATGCTTTATCTGCGACATTCGCCTCCATCACATCTGAGAGTAATTCTAAATAAAACACCTGTTGCTAATTGTTCGTCGTTCCAGACACTGCTTGCTATACGGCCACGACGCGCAACTGATTTCGAAAATTCGTTTGCCTCCTGTGAGGATCGAACTCACGACCCCTGGTTTACTAGACCAGTGCTCTGCCACTGAGCTAAAGAGGCGCGGCCTAGCGGTAGTTTTGCGTACTTCGTGCTTACGCTCGTCTGGATCATCAGGCTTAAGCTGACAACACTTCATATTACCGACTAATATTTGCAGCTATGGCGCACCATTACTGCTTGGCTACACATCTCACACGTAACCGATGTGCTCTCCAACCAACACCACTTACATTTCAGAACATGTCTTTGACACATGTCTACGAAATCACCTTCACCTTCAGATACACTTCCTTGCGACTGATGGAGACGAAGGCAAAGTTTTAAGTTGCTATTTCCATTACGTCACATTGATCAGAGAAACGGTAATTTACATCTGCAGCGGAACAAAATTACGTTCCGCCCAGCGTGGGGCTCGAACCCACGACCCTGAGATTAAGAGTCTCATGCTCTACCGACTGAGCTAGCCGGGCTGCGTCGGTGTCTACGTGTCGGGTCGCACGACACACAGTTCTCGTTTCGGTGGGGTGGTCCCATACAGAATCTCTCCATGCTGCCTAATGTTTTCCTAGCGTCACACACGTCACGTACTTCAGTTTTATTTCATAATCATTTCTGAGAGGTACAGGAATTGCACGAAAACCTGCAGCGCTAGTGGTGTCAAAATTAACACACATATTTGATTTGACTCAGAAGCCGAACGGGTTACTTTCCGACGCTGTCTTAGATGCGCAAATGCCAGCCAAAACTCGCGGTGACGGCACTCAGCCGACCATTTCGCTAGATAACACCGTTCTGGCTGTGTGTGTATCAAACGCAAGTGCATCTCCAAGCAGGAAATGGACAACAGCAACATTCAGACGATTTCGTACTGCTCAATAGCTACACTAAAACGGTGTGTTTCTTTTGCAGAATTGGAAAAACACGACCGTGACAGGATTCGAACCTGCAATCTTCGGATCCGAAGTCCGACGCCTTATCCATTAGGCCACACGGTCACTGGCCGCCAAGTATTCCTTACATTCGTGTCATCTCGAAACGCTCATACCGCTGAGGAATTGTGTTTTCGTTCTACACAGCCGCTGCCTCTTGCTGCTTCCCACCCATTCGTTACATGCAAGCCTTTACGAGACCGACCAAGTAGAGATTGGGAATCAAGACCACACACTTTGTGCATTCGAAATCGAAGGCAGGGCGTCCCTCGCCGCATTTGCTACGATGGCGATTTGCTACTTCTGCAGAAGCGGCGGCGTCGACGACGACGACGACGACGACGACGCTCGCGAGAGGCTCTGTGATATTTGAAAAACACATGTAAAAAATATAATTCAGACTGCCGCCTCCCACCCTACGCTGTACCGCTTTGGAAAATTCTTTATCTGCGACATTCGCCTCAATCACATCTGAGAGTAATTCTAAATAAAACACCTGTTGCTAATTGTTCGTCGTTCCAGACACTGCTTGCTATACGGCCACGACGCGCAACTGATTTCGAAAATTCGTTTGCCTCCTGTGAGGATCGAACTCACGACCCCTGGTTTACTAGACCAGTGCTCTGCCACTGAGCTAAAGAGGCGCGGCCTAGCGGTAGTTTTGCGTACTTCGTGCTTACGCTCGTCTGGATCATCAGGCTTAAGCTGACAACACTTCATATTACCGACTAATATTTGCAGCTATGGCGCACCATTACTGCTTGGCTACACATCTCACACTTAACCGATGTGCTCTCCAACCAACACCACTTACATTTCAGAACATGTCTTTGACACATGTCTACGAAATCACCTTCACCTTCAGATACACTTCCTTGCGACTGATGGAGACGTAGGCAAAGTTTTAAGTTGCTATTTCCATTACGTCACATTGATCAGAGAAACGGTAATTTACATCTGCAGCGGAACAAAATTACGTTCCGCCCAGCGTGGGGCTCGAACCCACGACCCTGAGATTAAGAGTCTCATGCTCTACCGACTGAGCTAGCAGGGCTGCGTCGGTGACTACGTGTCGGGTCGCACGACACACAGTTCTCGTTTCGGTGGGGTGGTCCCATACAGAATCTCTCCATGCTGCCTAATGTTTTCCTAGCGTCACACACGTCACGTACTTCAGTTTTATTTCATAATCATTTCTGAGAGGTACAGGAATTGCATGAAAACCTGCAGCGCTAGTGGTGTCAAAATTAACACACATATTTGATTTGACTCAGAAGCCGAACGGGTTACTTTCCGACGCTGTCTTAGATGCGCAAATGCCAGCCAAAACTCGCGGTGACGGCACTCAGCCGACCATTTCGCTAGATAACACCGTTCTGGCTGTGTGTGTATCAAGCGCAAGTGCATCTCCAAGCAGGAAATGGACAACAGCAACATTCAGACGATTTCGTACTGCTCAATAGCTACACTAAAACGGTGTGTTTCTTTTGCAGAATTGGAAAAACACGACCGTGACAGGATTCGAACCTGCAATCTTCGGATCCGCAGTCCGACGCCTTATCCATTAGGCCACACGGTCACTGGCCGCCAAGTATTCCTTACATTCGTGTCATCTCGAAACGCTCATACCGCTGAGGAATTGTGTTTTCGTTCTACACAGCCGCTGCCTCTTGCTGCTTCCCACCCATTCGTTACATGCAAGCCTTTACGAGACCGACCAAGTAGAGATTGGGAATCAAGACCACACACTTTGTGCATTCGAAATCGAAGGCAGGGCGTCCCTCGCCGCATTTGCTACGATGGCGATTTGCTACTTCTGCAGAAGCGGCGGCGTCGACGACGACGACGACGCTCGCGAGAGGCTCTGTGATATTTGAAAAACACATGTAAAAAATATAATTCAGACTGCCGCCTCCCACCCTACGCTGTACCGCTTTGGAAAATGCTTTATCTGCGACATTCGCCTCCATCACATCTGAGAGTAATTCTAAATAAAACACCTGTTGCTAATTGTTCGTCGTTCCAGACACTGCTTGCTATACGGCCACGACGCGCAACTGATTTCGAAAATTCGTTTGCCTCCTGTGAGGATCGAACTCACGACCCCTGGTTTACTAGACCAGTGCTCTGCCACTGAGCTAAAGAGGCGCGGCCTAGCGGTAGTTTTGCGTACTTCGTGCTTACGCTCGTCTGGATCATCAGGCTTAAGCTGACAACACTTCATATTACCGACTAATATTTGCAGCTATGGCGCACCATTACTGCTTGGCTACACATCTCACACGTAACCGATGTGCTCTCCAACCAACACCACTTACATTTCAGAACATGTCTTTGACACATGTCTACGAAATCACCTTCACCTTCAGATACACTTCCTTGCGACTGATGGAGACGTAGGCAAAGTTTTAAGTTGCTATTTCCATTACGTCACATTGATCAGAGAAACGGTAATTTACATCTGCAGCGGAACAAAATTACGTTCCGCCCAGCGTGGGGCTCGAACCCACGACCCTGAGATTAAGAGTCTCATGCTCTACCGACTGAGCTAGCCGGGCTGCGTCGGTGTCTACGTGTCGGGTCGCACGACACACAGTTCTCGTTTCGGTGGGGTGGTCCCATACAGAATCTCTCCATGCTGCCTAATGTTTTCCTAGCGTCACACACGTCACGTACTTCAGTTTTATTTCATAATCATTTCTGAGAGGTACAGGAATTGCATGAAAACCTGCAGCGCTAGTGGTGTCAAAATTAACACACATATTTGATTTGACTCAGAAGCCGAACGGGTTACTTTCCGACGCTGTCTTAGATGCGCAAATGCCAGCCAAAACTCGCGGTGACGGCACTCAGCCGACCATTTCGCTAGATAACACCGTTCTGGCTGTGTGTGTATCAAGCTCAAGTGCATCTCCAAGCAGGAAATGGACAACAGCAACATTCAGACGATTTCGTACTGCTCAATAGCTACACTAAAACGGTGTGTTTCTTTTGCAGAATTGGAAAAACACGACCGTGACAGGATTCGAACCTGCAATCTTCGGATCCGAAGTCCGACGCCTTATCCATTAGGCCACACGGTCACTGGCCGCCAAGTATTCCTTACATTCGTGTCATCTCGAAACGCTCATACCGCTGAGGAATTGTGTTTTCGTTCTACACAGCCGCTGCCTCTTGCTGCTTCCCACCCATTCGTTACATGCAAGCCTTTACGAGACCGACCAAGTAGAGATTGGGAATCAAGACCACACACTTTGTGCATTCGAAATCGAAGGCAGGGCGTCCCTCGCCGCATTTGCTACGATGGCGATTTGCTACTTCTGCAGAAGCGGCGGCGTCGACGACGACGACGACGACGCTCGCGAGAGGCTCTGTGATATTTGAAAAACACATGTAAAAAATATAATTCAGACTGCCGCCTCCCACCCTACGCTGTACCGCTTTGGAAAATGCTTTATCTGCGACATTCGCCTCAATCACATCTGAGAGTAATTCTAAATAAAACACCTGTTGCTAATTGTTCGTCGTTCCAGACACTGCTTGCTATACGGCCACGACGCGCAACTGATTTCGAAAATTCGTTTGCCTCCTGTGAGGATCGAACTCACGACCCCTGGTTTACTAGACCAGTGCTCTGCCACTGAGCTAAAGAGGCGCGGCCTAGCGGTAGTTTTGCGTACTTCGTGCTTACGCTCGTCTGGATCATCAGGCTTAAGCTGACAACACTTCATATTACCGACTAATATTTGCAGCTATGGCGCACCATTACTGCTTGGCTACACATCTCACACGTAACCGATGTGCTCTCCAACCAACACCACTTACATTTCAGAACATGTCTTTGACACATGTCTACGAAATCACCTTCACCTTCAGATACACTTCCTTGCGACTGATGGAGACGTAGGCAAAGTTTTAAGTTGCTATTTCCATTACGTCACATTGATCAGAGAAACGGTAATTTACATCTGCAGCGGAACAAAATTACGTTTCGCCCAGCGTGGGGCTCGAACCCACGACCCTGAGATTAAGAGTCTCATGCTCTACTGACTGAGCTAGCCGGGCTGCGTCGGTGACTACGTGTCGGGTCGCACGACACACAGTTCTCGTTTCGGTGGGGTGGTCCCATACAGAATCTCTCCATGCTGCCTAATGTTTTCCTAGCGTCACACACGTCACGTACTTCAGTTTTATTTCATAATCATTTCTGAGAGGTACAGGAATTGCATGAAAACCTGCAGCGCTAGTGGTGTCAAAATTAACACACATATTTGATTTGACTCAG
The DNA here is from genome assembly GCF_021461395.2 of Schistocerca americana. NCBI lineage: Eukaryota > Metazoa > Arthropoda > Insecta > Orthoptera > Acrididae > Schistocerca > Schistocerca americana. The sequence goes on from NW_025725554.1 coordinate 68,500, forward strand.
AAGCCGAACGGGTTACTTTCCGACGCTGTCTTAGATGCGCAAATGCCAGCCAAAACTCGCGGTGACGGCACTCAGCCGACCATTTCGCTAGATAACACCGTTCTGGCTGTGTGTGTATCAAGCGCAAGTGCATCTCCAAGCAGGAAATGGACAACAGCAACATTCAGACGATTTCGTACTGCTCAATAGCTACACTAAAACGGTGTGTTTCTTTTGCAGAATTGGAAAAACACGACCGTGACAGGATTCGAACCTGCAATCTTCGGATCCGAAGTCCGACGCCTTATCCATTAGGCCACACGGTCACTGGCCGCCAAGTATTCCTTACATTCGTGTCATCTCGAAACGCTCATACCGCTGAGGAATTGTGTTTTCGTTCTACACAGCCGCTGCCTCTTGCTGCTTCCCACCCATTCGTTACATGCAAGCCTTTACGAGACCGACCAAGTAGAGATTGGGAATCAAGACCACACACTTTGTGCATTCGAAATCGAAGGCAGGGCGTCCCTCGCCGCATTTGCTACGATGGCGATTTGCTACTTCTGCAGAAGCGGCGGCGTCGACGACGACGACGACGACGCTCGCGAGAGGCTCTGTGATATTTGAAAAACACATGTAAAAAATATAATTCAGACTGCCGCCTCCCACCCTACGCTGTACCGCTTTGGAAAATGCTTTATCTGCGACATTCGCCTCAATCACATCTGAGAGTAATTCTAAATAAAACACCTGTTGCTAATTGTTCGTCGTTCCAGACACTGCTTGCTATACGGCCACGACGCGCAACTGATTTCGAAAATTCGTTTGCCTCCTGTGAGGATCGAACTCACGACCCCTGGTTTACTAGACCAGTGCTCTGCCACTGAGCTAAAGAGGCGCGGCCTAGCGGTAGTTTTGCGTACTTCGTGCTTACGCTCGTCTGGATCATCAGGCTTAAGCTGACAACACTTCATATTACCGACTAATATTTGCAGCTATGGCGCACCATTACTGCTTGGCTACACATCTCACACGTAACCGATGTGCTCTCCAACCAACACCACTTACATTTCAGAACATGTCTTTGACACATGTCTACGAAATCACCTTCACCTTCAGATACACTTCCTTGCGACTGATGGAGACGTAGGCAAAGTTTTAAGTTGCTATTTCCATTACGTCACATTGATCAGAGAAACGGTAATTTACATCTGCAGCGGAACAAAATTACGTTCCGCCCAGCGTGGGGCTCGAACCCACGACCCTGAGATTAAGAGTCTGATGCTCTACCGACTGAGCTAGCCGGGCTGCGTCGGTGACTACGTGTCGGGTCGCACGACACACAGTTCTCGTTTCGGTGGGGTGGTAACATACAGAATCTCTCCATGCTGCCTAATGTTTTCCTAGCGTCACACACGTCACGTACTTCAGTTTTATTTCATAATCATTTCTGAGAGGTACAGGAATTGCATGAAAACCTGCAGCGCTAGTGGTGTCAAAATTAACACACATATTTGATTTGACTCAGAAGCCGAACGGGTTACTTTCCGACGCTGTCTTAGATGCGCAAATGCCAGCCAAAACTCGCGGTGACGGCACTCAGCCGACCATTTCGCTAGATAACACCGTTCTGGCTGTGTGTGTATCAAGCTCAAGTGCATCTCCAAGCAGGAAATGGACAACAGCAACATTCAGACGATTTCGTACTGCTCAATAGCTACACTAAAACGGTGTGTTTCTTTTGCAGAATTGGAAAAACACGACCGTGACAGGATTCGAACCTGCAATCTTCGGATCCGAAGTCCGACGCCTTATCCATTAGGCCACACGGTCACTGGCCGCCAAGTATTCCTTACATTCGTGTCATCTCGAAACGCTCATACCGCTGAGGAATTGTGTTTTCGTTCTACACAGCCGCTGCCTCTTGCTGCTTCCCACCCATTCGTTACATGCAAGCCTTTACGAGACCGACCAAGTAGAGATTGGGAATCAAGACCACACACTTTGTGCATTCGAAATCGAAGGCAGGGCGTCCCTCGCCGCATTTGCTACGATGGCGATTTGCTACTTCTGCAGAAGCGGCGGCGTCGACGACGACGACGACGACGCTCGCGAGAGGCTCTGTGATATTTGAAAAACACATGTAAAAAATATAATTCAGACTGCCGCCTCCCACCCTACGCTGTACCGCTTTGGAAAATGCTTTATCTGCGACATTCGCCTCAATCACATCTGAGAGTAATTCTAAATAAAACACCTGTTGCTAATTGTTCGTCGTTCCAGACACTGCTTGCTATACGGCCACGACGCGCAACTGATTTCGAAAATTCGTTTGCCTCCTGTGAGGATCGAACTCACGACCCCTGGTTTACTAGACCAGTGCTCTGCCACTGAGCTAAAGAGGCGCGGCCTAGCGGTAGTTTTGCGTACTTCGTGCTTACGCTCGTCTGGATCATCAGGCTTAAGCTGACAACACTTCATATTACCGACTAATATTTGCAGCTATGGCGCACCATTACTGCTTGGCTACACATCTCACACGTAACCGATGTGCTCTCCAACCAACACCACTTACATTTCAGAACATGTCTTTGACACATGTCTACGAAATCACCTTCACCTTCAGATACACTTCCTTGCGACTGATGGAGACGTAGGCAAAGTTTTAAGTTGCTATTTCCATTACGTCACATTGATCAGAGAAACGGTAATTTACATCTGCAGCGGAACAAAATTACGTTCCGCCCAGCGTGGGGCTCGAACCCACGACCCTGAGATTAAGAGTCTCATGCTCTACCGACTGAGCTAGCCGGGCTGCGTCGGTGTCTACGTGTCGGGTCGCACGACACACAGTTCTCGTTTCGGTGGGGTGGTCCCATACAGAATCTCTCCATGCTGCCTAATGTTTTCCTAGCGTCACACACGTCACGTACTTCAGTTTTATTTCATAATCATTTCTGAGAGGTACAGGAATTGCATGAAAACCTGCAGCGCTAGTGGTGTCAAAATTAACACACATATTTGATTTGACTCAGAAGCCGAACGGGTTACTTTCCGACGCTGTCTTAGATGCGCAAATGCCAGCCAAAACTCGCGGTGACGGCACTCAGCCGACCATTTCGCTAGATAACACCGTTCTGGCTGTGTGTGTATCAAGCTCAAGTGCATCTCCAAGCAGGAAATGGACAACAGCAACATTCAGACGATTTCGTACTGCTCAATAGCTACACTAAAACGGTGTGTTTCTTTTGCAGAATTGGAAAAACACGACCGTGACAGGATTCGAACCTGCAATCTTCGGATCCGAAGTCCGACGCCTTATCCATTAGGCCACACGGTCACTGGCCGCCAAGTATTCCTTACATTCGTGTCATCTCGAAACGCTCATACCGCTGAGGAATTGTGTTTTCGTTCTACACAGCCGCTGCCTCTTGCTGCTTCCCACCCATTCGTTACATGCAAGCCTTTACGAGACCGACCAAGTAGAGATTGGGAATCAAGACCACACACTTTGTGCATTCGAAATCGAAGGCAGGGCGTCCCTCGCCGCATTTGCTACGATGGCGATTTGCTACTTCTGCAGAAGCGGCGGCGTCGACGACGACGACGACGACGCTCGCGAGAGGCTCTGTGATATTTGAAAAACACATGTAAAAAATATAATTCAGACTGCCGCCTCCCACCCTACGCTGTACCGCTTTGGAAAATGCTTTATCTGCGACATTCGCCTCAATCACATCTGAGAGTAATTCTAAATAAAACACCTGTTGCTAATTGTTCGTCGTTCCAGACACTGCTTGCTATACGGCCACGACGCGCAACTGATTTCGAAAATTCGTTTGCCTCCTGTGAGGATCGAACTCACGACCCCTGGTTTACTAGACCAGTGCTCTGCCACTGAGCTAAAGAGGCGCGGCCTAGCGGTAGTTTTGCGTACTTCGTGCTTACGCTCGTCTGGATCATCAGGCTTAAGCTGACAACACTTCATATTACCGACTAATATTTGCAGCTATGGCGCACCATTACTGCTTGGCTACACATCTCACACGTAACCGATGTGCTCTCCAACCAACACCACTTACATTTCAGAACATGTCTTTGACACATGTCTACGAAATCACCTTCACCTTCAGATACACTTCCTTGCGACTGATGGAGACGTAGGCAAAGTTTTAAGTTGCTATTTCCATTACGTCACATTGATCAGAGAAACGGTAATTTACATCTGCAGCGGAACAAAATTACGTTCCGCCCAGCGTGGGGCTCGAACCCACGACCCTGAGATTAAGAGTCTGATGCTCTACCGACTGAGCTAGCCGGGCTGCGTCGGTGACTACGTGTCGGGTCGCACGACACACAGTTCTCGTTTCGGTGGGGTGGTAACATACAGAATCTCTCCATGCTGCCTAATGTTTTCCTAGCGTCACACACGTCACGTACTTCAGTTTTATTTCATAATCATTTCTGAGAGGTACAGGAATTGCATGAAAACCTGCAGCGCTAGTGGTGTCAAAATTAACACACATATTTGATTTGACTCAGAAGCCGAACGGGTTACTTTCCGACGCTGTCTTAGATGCGCAAATGCCAGCCAAAACTCGCGGTGACGGCACTCAGCCGACCATTTCGCTAGATAACACCGTTCTGGCTGTGTGTGTATCAAGCTCAAGTGCATCTCCAAGCAGGAAATGGACAACAGCAACATTCAGACGATTTCGTACTGCTCAATAGCTACACTAAAACGGTGTGTTTCTTTTGCAGAATTGGAAAAACACGACCGTGACAGGATTCGAACCTGCAATCTTCGGATCCGAAGTCCGACGCCTTATCCATTAGGCCACACGGTCACTGGCCGCCAAGTATTCCTTACATTCGTGTCATCTCGAAACGCTCATACCGCTGAGGAATTGTGTTTTCGTTCTACACAGCCGCTGCCTCTTGCTGCTTCCCACCCATTCGTTACATGCAAGCCTTTACGAGACCGACCAAGTAGAGATTGGGAATCAAGACCACACACTTTGTGCATTCGAAATCGAAGGCAGGGCGTCCCTCGCCGCATTTGCTACGATGGCGATTTGCTACTTCTGCAGAAGCGGCGGCGTCGACGACGACGACGACGACGCTCGCGAGAGGCTCTGTGATATTTGAAAAACACATGTAAAAAATATAATTCAGACTGCCGCCTCCCACCCTACGCTGTACCGCTTTGGAAAATGCTTTATCTGCGACATTCGCCTCAATCACATCTGAGAGTAATTCTAAATAAAACACCTGTTGCTAATTGTTCGTCGTTCCAGACACTGCTTGCTATACGGCCACGACGCGCAACTGATTTCGAAAATTCGTTTGCCTCCTGTGAGGATCGAACTCACGACCCCTGGTTTACTAGACCAGTGCTCTGCCACTGAGCTAAAGAGGCGCGGCCTAGCGGTAGTTTTGCGTACTTCGTGCTTACGCTCGTCTGGATCATCAGGCTTAAGCTGACAACACTTCATATTACCGACTAATATTTGCAGCTATGGCGCACCATTACTGCTTGGCTACACATCTCACACGTAACCGATGTGCTCTCCAACCAACACCACTTACATTTCAGAACATGTCTTTGACACATGTCTACGAAATCACCTTCACCTTCAGATACACTTCCTTGCGACTGATGGAGACGTAGGCAAAGTTTTAAGTTGCTATTTCCATTACGTCACATTGATCAGAGAAACGGTAATTTACATCTGCAGCGGAACAAAATTACGTTCCGCCCAGCGTGGGGCTCGAACCCACGACCCTGAGATTAAGAGTCTCATGCTCTACCGACTGAGCTAGCCGGGCTGCGTCGGTGTCTACGTGTCGGGTCGCACGACACACAGTTCTCGTTTCGGTGGGGTGGTCCCATACAGAATCTCTCCATGCTGCCTAATGTTTTCCTAGCGTCACACACGTCACGTACTTCAGTTTTATTTCATAATCATTTCTGAGAGGTACAGGAATTGCATGAAAACCTGCAGCGCTAGTGGTGTCAAAATTAACACACATATTTGATTTGACTCAGAAGCCGAACGGGTTACTTTCCGACGCTGTCTTAGATGCGCAAATGCCAGCCAAAACTCGCGGTGACGGCACTCAGCCGACCATTTCGCTAGATAACACCGTTCTGGCTGTGTGTGTATCAAGCTCAAGTGCATCTCCAAGCAGGAAATGGACAACAGCAACATTCAGACGATTTCGTACTGCTCAATAGCTACACTAAAACGGTGTGTTTCTTTTGCAGAATTGGAAAAACACGACCGTGACAGGATTCGAACCTGCAATCTTCGGATCCGAAGTCCGACGCCTTATCCATTAGGCCACACGGTCACTGGCCGCCAAGTATTCCTTACATTCGTGTCATCTCGAAACGCTCATACCGCTGAGGAATTGTGTTTTCGTTCTACACAGCCGCTGCCTCTTGCTGCTTCCCACCCATTCGTTACATGCAAGCCTTTACGAGACCGACCAAGTAGAGATTGGGAATCAAGACCACACACTTTGTGCATTCGAAATCGAAGGCAGGGCGTCCCTCGCCGCATTTGCTACGATGGCGATTTGCTACTTCTGCAGAAGCGGCGGCGTCGACGACGACGACGACGACGCTCGCGAGAGGCTCTGTGATATTTGAAAAACACATGTAAAAAATATAATTCAGACTGCCGCCTCCCACCCTACGCTGTACCGCTTTGGAAAATGCTTTATCTGCGACATTCGCCTCAATCACATCTGAGAGTAATTCTAAATAAAACACCTGTTGCTAATTGTTCGTCGTTCCAGACACTGCTTGCTATACGGCCACGACGCGCAACTGATTTCGAAAATTCGTTTGCCTCCTGTGAGGATCGAACTCACGACCCCTGGTTTACTAGACCAGTGCTCTGCCACTGAGCTAAAGAGGCGCGGCCTAGCGGTAGTTTTGCGTACTTCGTGCTTACGCTCGTCTGGATCATCAGGCTTAAGCTGACAACACTTCATATTACCGACTAATATTTGCAGCTATGGCGCACCATTACTGCTTGGCTACACATCTCACACGTAACCGATGTGCTCTCCAACCAACACCACTTACATTTCAGAACATGTCTTTGACACATGTCTACGAAATCACCTTCACCTTCAGATACACTTCCTTGCGACTGATGGAGACGTAGGCAAAGTTTTAAGTTGCTATTTCCATTACGTCACATTGATCAGAGAAACGGTAATTTACATCTGCAGCGGAACAAAATTACGTTCCGCCCAGCGTGGGGCTCGAACCCACGACCCTGAGATTAAGAGTCTCATGCTCTACCGACTGAGCTAGCCGGGCTGCGTCGGTGTCTACGTGTCGGGTCGCACGACACACAGTTCTCGTTTCGGTGGGGTGGTCCCATACAGAATCTCTCCATGCTGCCTAATGTTTTCCTAGCGTCACACACGTCACGTACTTCAGTTTTATTTCATAATCATTTCTGAGAGGTACAGGAATTGCATGAAAACCTGCAGCGCTAGTGGTGTCAAAATTAACACACATATTTGATTTGACTCAGAAGCCGAACGGGTTACTTTCCGACGCTGTCTTAGATGCGCAAATGCCAGCCAAAACTCGCGGTGACGGCACTCAGCCGACCATTTCGCTAGATAACACCGTTCTGGCTGTGTGTGTATCAAGCTCAAGTGCATCTCCAAGCAGGAAATGGACAACAGCAACATTCAGACGATTTCGTACTGCTCAATAGCTACACTAAAACGGTGTGTTTCTTTTGCAGAATTGGAAAAACACGACCGTGACAGGATTCGAACCTGCAATCTTCGGATCCGAAGTCCGACGCCTTATCCATTAGGCCACACGGTCACTGGCCGCCAAGTATTCCTTACATTCGTGTCATCTCGAAACGCTCATACCGCTGAGGAATTGTGTTTTCGTTCTACACAGCCGCTGCCTCTTGCTGCTTCCCACCCATTCGTTACATGCAAGCCTTTACGAGACCGACCAAGTAGAGATTGGGAATCAAGACCACACACTTTGTGCATTCGAAATCGAAGGCAGGGCGTCCCTCGCCGCATTTGCTACGATGGCGATTTGCTACTTCTGCAGAAGCGGCGGCGTCGACGACGACGACGACGCTCGCGAGAGGCTCTGTGATATTTGAAAAACACATGTAAAAAATATAATTCAGACTGCCGCCTCCCACCCTACGCTGTACCGCTTTGGAAAATGCTTTATCTGCGACATTCGCCTCAATCACATCTGAGAGTAATTCTAAATAAAACACCTGTTCCTAATTGTTCGTCGTTCCAGACACTGCTTGCTATACGGCCACGACGCGCAACTGACTTCGAAAATTCGTTTGCCTCCTGTGAGGATCGAACTCACGACCCCTGGTTTACTAGACCAGTGCTCTGCCACTGAGCTAAAGAGGCGCTACCTAGCGGTAGTTTTGCGTACTTCGTGCTTACGCTCGTCTGGATCATCAGGCTTAAGCTGACAACACTTCATATTACCGACTAATATTTGCAGCTATGGCGCACCATTACTGCTTGGCTACACATCTCACACGTAACCGATGTGCTCTCCAACCAACACCACTTACATTTCAGAACATGTCTTTGACACATGTCTACGAAATCACCTTCACCTTCAGATACACTTCCTTGCGACTGATGGAGACGTAGGCAAAGTTTTAAGTTGCTATTTCCATTACGTCACATTGATCAGAGAAACGGTAATTTACATCTGCAGCGGAACAAAATTACGTTCCGCCCAGCGTGGGGCTCGAACCCACGACCCTGAGATTAAGAGTCTCATGCTCTACCGACTGAGCTAGCCGGGCTGCGTCGGTGTCTACGTGTCGGGTCGCACGACACACAGTTCTCGTTTCGGTGGGGTGGTCCCATACAGAATCTCTCCATGCTGCCTAATGTTTTCCTAGCGTCACACACGTCACGTACTTCAGTTTTATTTCATAATCATTTCTGAGAGGTACAGGAATTGCATGAAAACCTGCAGCGCTAGTGGTGTCAAAATTAACACACATATTTGATTTGACTCAGAAGCCGAACGGGTTACTTTCCGACGCTGTCTTAGATGCGCAAATGCCAGCCAAAACTCGCGGTGACGGCACTCAGCCGACCATTTCGCTAGATAACACCGTTCTGGCTGTGTGTGTATCAAGCTCAAGTGCATCTCCAAGCAGGAAATGGACAACAGCAACATTCAGACGATTTCGTACTGCTCAATAGCTACACTAAAACGGTGTGTTTCTTTTGCAGAATTGGAAAAACACGACCGTGACAGGATTCGAACCTGCAATCTTCGGATCCGAAGTCCGACGCCTTATCCATTAGGCCACACGGTCACTGGCCGCCAAGTATTCCTTACATTCGTGTCATCTCGAAACGCTCATACCGCTGAGGAATTGTGTTTTCGTTCTACACAGCCGCTGCCTCTTGCTGCTTCCCACCCATTCGTTACATGCAAGCCTTTACGAGACCGACCAAGTAGAGATTGGGAATCAAGACCACACACTTTGTGCATTCGAAATCGAAGGCAGGGCGTCCCTCGCCGCATTTGCTACGATGGCGATTTGCTACTTCTGCAGAAGCGGCGGCGTCGACGACGACGACGACGCTCGCGAGAGGCTCTGTGATATTTGAAAAACACATGTAAAAAATATAATTCAGACTGCCGCCTCCCACCCTACGCTGTACCGCTTTGGAAAATGCTTTATCTGCGACATTCGCCTCAATCACATCTGAGAGTAATTCTAAATAAAACACCTGTTCCTAATTGTTCGTCGTTCCAGACACTGCTTGCTATACGGCCACGACGCGCAACTGACTTCGAAAATTCGTTTGCCTCCTGTGAGGATCGAACTCACGACCCCTGGTTTACTAGACCAGTGCTCTGCCACTGAGCTAAAGAGGCGCGGCCTAGCGGTAGTTTTGCGTACTTCGTGCTTACGCTCGTCTGGATCATCAGGCTTAAGCTGACAACACTTCATATTACCGACAAATATTTGCAGCTATGGCGCACCATTACTGCTTGGCTACACATCTCACACGTAACCGATGTGCTCTCCAACCAACACCACTTACATTTCAGAACATGTCTTTGACACATGTCTACGAAATCACCTTCACCTTCAGATACACTTCCTTGCGACTGATGGAGACGTAGGCAAAGTTTTAAGTTGCTATTTCCATTACGTCACATTGATCAGAGAAACGGTAATTTACATCTGCAGCGGAACAAAATTACGTTCCGCCCAGCGTGGGGCTCGAACCCACGACCCTGAGGTTAAGAGTCTCATGCTCTACCGACTGAGCTAGCCGGGCTGCGTCGGTGACTACGTGTCGGGTAGCACGACACACAGTTCTCGTTTCGGTGGGGTGGTCCCATACAGAATCTCTCCATGCTGCCTAATGTTTTCCTAGCGTCACACACGTCACGTACTTCAGTTTTATTTCATAATCATTTCTGAGAGGTACAGGAATTGCATGAAAACCTGCAGCGCTAGTGGTGTCAAAATTAACACACATATTTGATTTGACTCAGAAGCCAAACGGGTTACTTTCCGACGCTGTCTTAGATGCGCAAATGCCAGCCAAAACTCGCGGTGACGGCACTCAGCCGACCATTTCGCTAGATAACACCGTTCTGGCTGTGTGTGTATCAAGCTCAAGTGCATCTCCAAGCAGGAAATGGACAACAGCAACATTCAGACGATTTCGTACTGCTCAATAGCTACACTAAAACGGTGTGTTTCTTTTGCAGAATTGGAAAAACACGACCGTGACAGCATTCGAACCTGCAATCTTCGGATCCGAAGTCCGACGCCTTATCCATTAGGCCACACGGTCACTGGCCGCCAAGTATTCCTTACATTCGTGTCATCTCGAAACGCTCATACCGCTGAGGAATTGTGTTTTCGTTCTACACAGCCGCTGCCTCTTGCTGCTTCCCACCCATTCGTTACATGCATGCCTTTACGAGACCGACCAAGTAGAGATTGGGAATCAAGACCACACACTTTGTGCATTCGAAATCGAAGGCAGGGCGTCCCTCGCCGCATTTGCTACGATGGCGATTTGCTACTTCTGCAGAAGCGGCGGCGTCGACGACGACGACGACGACGACGCTCGCGAGAGGCTCTGTGATATTTGAAAAACACATGTAAAAAATATAATTCAGACTGCCGCCTCCCACCCTACGCTGTACCGCTTTGGAAAATGCTTTATCTGCGACATTCGCCTCAATCACATCTGAGAGTAATTCTAAATAAAACACCTGTTGCTAATTGTTCGTCGTTCCAGACACTGCTTGCTATACGGCCACGACGCGCAACTGATTTCGAAAATTCGTTTGCCTCCTGTGAGGATCGAACTCACGACCCCTGGTTTACTAGACCAGTGCTCTGCCACTGAGCTAAAGAGGCGCGGCCTAGCGGTAGTTTTGCGTACTTCGTGCTTACGCTCGTCTGGATCATCAGGCTTAAGCTGACAACACTTCATATTACCGACTAATATTTGCAGCTATGGCGCACCATTACTGCTTGGCTACACATCTCACACGTAACCGATGTGCTCTCCAACCAACACCACTTACATTTCAGAACATGTCTTTGACACATGTCTACGAAATCACCTTCACCTTCAGATACACTTCCTTGCGACTGATGGAGACGTAGGCAAAGTTTTAAGTTGCTATTTCCATTACGTCACATTGATCAGAGAAACGGTAATTTACATCTGCAGCGGAACAAAATTACGTTCCGCCCAGCGTGGGGCTCGAACCCACGACCCTGAGATTAAGAGTCTCATGCTCTACCGACTGAGCTAGCCGGGCTGCGTCGGTGCCTACGTGTCGGGTCGCACGACACACAGTTCTCGTTTCGGTGGGGTGGTCCCATACAGAATCTCTCCATGCTGCCTAATGTTTTCCTAGCGTCACACACGTCACGTACTTCAGTTTTATTTCATAATCATTTCTGAGAGGTACAGGAATTGCATGAAAACCTGCAGCGCTAGTGGTGTCAAAATTAACACACATATTTGATTTGACTCAGAAGCCGAACGGGTTACTTTCCGACGCTGTCTTAGATGCGCAAATGCCAGCCAAAACTCGCGGTGACGGCACTCAGCCGACCATTTCGCTAGATAACACCGTTCTGGCTGTGTGTGTATCAAGCGCAAGTGCATCTCCAAGCAGGAAATGGACAACAGCAACATTCAGACGATTTCGTACTGCTCAATAGCTACACTAAAACGGTGTGTTTCTTTTGCAGAATTGGAAAAACACGACCGTGACAGGATTCGAACCTGCAATCTTCGGATCCGAAGTCCGACGCCTTATCCATTAGGCCACACGGTCACTGGCCGCCAAGTATTCCTTACATTCGTGTCATCTCGAAACGCTCATACCGCTGAGGAATTGTGTTTTCGTTCTACACAGCCGCTGCCTCTTGCTGCTTCCCACCCATTCGTTACATGCAAGCCTTTACGAGACCGACCAAGTAGAGATTGGGAATCAAGACCACACACTTTGTGCATTCGAAATCGAAGGCAGGGCGTCCCTCGCCGCATTTGCTACGATGGCGATTTGCTACTTCTGCAGAAGCGGCGGCGTCGACGACGACGACGACGCTCGCGAGAGGCTCTGTGATATTTGAAAAACACATGTAAAAAATATAATTCAGACTGCCGCCTCCCACCCTACGCTGTACCGCTTTGGAAAATGCTTTATCTGCGACATTCGCCTCAATCACATCTGAGAGTAATTCTAAATAAAACACCTGTTGCTAATTGTTCGTCGTTCCAGACACTGCTTGCTATACGGCCACGACGCGCAACTGACTTCGAAAATTCGTTTGCCTCCTGTGAGGATCGAACTCACGACCCCTGGTTTACTAGACCAGTGCTCTGCCACTGAGCTAAAGAGGCGCGGCCTAGCGGTAGTTTTGCGTACTTCGTGCTTACGCTCGTCTGGATCATCAGGCTTAAGCTGACAACACTTCATATTACCGACTAATATTTGCAGCTATGGCGCACCATTACTGCTTGGCTACACATCTCACACGTAACCGATGTGCTCTCCAACCAACACCACTTACATTTCAGAACATGTCTTTGACACATGTCTACGAAATCACCTTCACCTTCAGATACACTTCCTTGCGACTGATGGAGACGTAGGCAAAGTTTTAAGTTGCTATTTCCATTACGTCACATTGATCAGAGAAACGGTAATTTACATCTGCAGCGGAACAAAATTACGTTCCGCCCAGCGTGGGGCTCGAACCCACGACCCTGAGATTAAGAGTCTCATGCTCTACCGACTGAGCTAGCCGGGCTGCGTCGGTGACTACGTGTCGGGTCGCACGACACACAGTTCTCGTTTCGGTGGGGTGGTCCCATACAGAATCTCTCCATGCTGCCTAATGTTTTCCTAGCGTCACACACGTCACGTACTTCAGTTTTATTTCATAATCATTTCTGAGAGGTACAGGAATTGCATGAAAACCTGCAGCGCTAGTGGTGTCAAAATTAACACACATATTTGATTTGACTCAGAAGCCAAACGGGTTACTTTCCGACGCTGTCTTAGATGCGCAAATGCCAGCCAAAACTCGCGGTGACGGCACTCAGCCGACCATTTCGCTAGATAACACCGTTCTGGCTGTGTGTGTATCAAGCTCAAGTGCATCTCCAAGCAGGAAATGGACAACAGCAACATTCAGACGATTTCGTACTGCTCAATAGCTACACTAAAACGGTGTGTTTCTTTTGCAGAATTGGAAAAACACGACCGTGACAGCATTCGAACCTGCAATCTTCGGATCCGAAGTCCGACGCCTTATCCATTAGGCCACACGGTCACTGGCCGCCAAGTATTCCTTACATTCGTGTCATCTCGAAACGCTCATACCGCTGAGGAATTGTGTTTTCGTTCTACACAGCCGCTGCCTCTTGCTGCTTCCCACCCATTCGTTACATGCATGCCTTTACGAGACCGACCAAGTAGAGATTGGGAATCAAGACCACACACTTTGTGCATTCGAAATCGAAGGCAGGGCGTCCCTCGCCGCATTTGCTACGATGGCGATTTGCTACTTCTGCAGAAGCGGCGGCGTCGACGACGACGACGACGACGACGCTCGCGAGAGGCTCTGTGATATTTGAAAAACACATGTAAAAAATATAATTCAGACTGCCGCCTCCCACCCTACGCTGTACCGCTTTGGAAAATGCTTTATCTGCGACATTCGCCTCAATCACATCTGAGAGTAATTCTAAATAAAACACCTGTTGCTAATTGTTCGTCGTTCCAGACACTGCTTGCTATACGGCCACGACGCGCAACTGATTTCGAAAATTCGTTTGCCTCCTGTGAGGATCGAACTCACGACCCCTGGTTTACTAGACCAGTGCTCTGCCACTGAGCTAAAGAGGCGCGGCCTAGCGGTAGTTTTGCGTACTTCGTGCTTACGCTCGTCTGGATCATCAGGCTTAAGCTGACAACACTTCATATTACCGACTAATATTTGCAGCTATGGCGCACCATTACTGCTTGGCTACACATCTCACACGTAACCGATGTGCTCTCCAACCAACACCACTTACATTTCAGAACATGTCTTTGACACATGTCTACGAAATCACCTTCACCTTCAGATACACTTCCTTGCGACTGATGGAGACGTAGGCAAAGTTTTAAGTTGCTATTTCCATTACGTCACATTGATCAGAGAAACGGTAATTTACATCTGCAGCGGAACAAAATTACGTTCCGCCCAGCGTGGGGCTCGAACCCACGACCCTGAGATTAAGAGTCTCATGCTCTACCGACTGAGCTAGCCGGGCTGCGTCGGTGACTACGTGTCGGGTCGCACGACACACAGTTCTCGTTTCGGTGGGGTGGTCCCATACAGAATCTCTCCATGCTGCCTAATGTTTTCCTAGCGTCACACACGTCACGTACTTCAGTTTTATTTCATAATCATTTCTGAGAGGTACAGGAATTGCATGAAAACCTGCAGCGCTAGTGGTGTCAAAATTAACACACATATTTGATTTGACTCAGAAGCCGAACGGGTTACTTTCCGACGCTGTCTTAGATGCGCAAATGCCAGCCAAAACTCGCGGTGACGGCACTCAGCCGACCATTTCGCTAGATAACACCGTTCTGGCTGTGTGTGTATCAAGCGCAAGTGCATCTCCAAGCAGGAAATGGACAACAGCAACATTCAGACGATTTCGTACTGCTCAATAGCTACACTAAAACGGTGTGTTTCTTTTGCAGAATTGGAAAAACACGACCGTGACAGCATTCGAACCTGCAATCTTCGGATCCGAAGTCCGACGCCTTATCCATTAGGCCACACGGTCACTGGCCGCCAAGTATTCCTTACATTCGTGTCATCTCGAAACGCTCATACCGCTGAGGAATTGTGTTTTCGTTCTACACAGCCGCTGCCTCTTGCTGCTTCCCACCCATTCGTTACATGCAAGCCTTTACGAGACCGACCAAGTAGAGATTGGGAATCAAGACCACACACTTTGTGCATTCGAAATCGAAGGCAGGGCGTCCCTCGCCGCATTTGCTACGATGGCGATTTGCTACTTCTGCAGAAGCGGCGGCGTCGACGACGACGACGACGCTCGCGAGAGGCTCTGTGATATTTGAAAAACACATGTAAAAAATATAATTCAGACTGCCGCCTCCCACCCTACGCTGTACCGCTTTGGAAAATGCTTTATCTGCGACATTCGCCTCAATCACATCTGAGAGTAATTCTAAATAAAACACCTGTTGCTAATTGTTCGTCGTTCCAGACACTGCTTGCTATACGGCCACGACGCGCAACTGATTTCGAAAATTCGTTTGCCTCCTGTGAGGATCGAACTCACGACCCCTGGTTTACTAGACCAGTGCTCTGCCACTGAGCTAAAGAGGCGCGGCCTAGCGGTAGTTTTGCGTACTTCGTGCTTACGCTCGTCTGGATCATCAGGCTTAAGCTGACAACACTTCATATTACCGACTAATATTTGCAGCTATGGCGCACCATTACTGCTTGGCTACACATCTCACACGTAACCGATGTGCTCTCCAACCAACACCACTTACATTTCAGAACATGTCTTTGACACATGTCTACGAAATCACCTTCACCTTCAGATACACTTCCTTGCGACTGATGGAGACGTAGGCAAAGTTTTAAGTTGCTATTTCCATTACGTCACATTGATCAGAGAAACGGTAATTTACATCTGCAGCGGAACAAAATTACGTTCCGCCCAGCGTGGGGCTCGAACCCACGACCCTGAGATTAAGAGTCTCATGCTCTACCGACTGAGCTAGCCGGGCTGCGTCGGTGACTACGTGTCGGGTCGCACGACACACAGTTCTCGTTTCGGTGGGGTGGTCCCATACAGAATCTCTCCATGCTGCCTAATGTTTTCCTAGCGTCACACACGTCACGTACTTCAGTTTTATTTCATAATCATTTCTGAGAGGTACAGGAATTGCATGAAAACCTGCAGCGCTAGTGGTGTCAAAATTAACACACATATTTGATTTGACTCAGAAGCCGAACGGGTTACTTTCCGACGCTGTCTTAGATGCGCAAATGCCAGCCAAAACTCGCGGTGACGGCACTCAGCCGACCATTTCGCTAGATAACACCGTTCTGGCTGTGTGTGTATCAAGCGCAAGTGCATCTCCAAGCAGGAAATGGACAACAGCAACATTCAGACGATTTCGTACTGCTCAATAGCTACACTAAAACGGTGTGTTTCTTTTGCAGAATTGGAAAAACACGACCGTGACAGGATTCGAACCTGCAATCTTCGGATCCGAAGTCCGACGCCTTATCCATTAGGCCACACGGTCACTGGCCGCCAAGTATTCCTTACATTCGTGTCATCTCGAAACGCTCATACCGCTGAGGAATTGTGTTTTCGTTCTACACAGCCGCTGCCTCTTGCTGCTTCCCACCCATTCGTTACATGCAAGCCTTTACGAGACCGACCAAGTAGAGATTGGGAATCAAGACCACACACTTTGTGCATTCGAAATCGAAGGCAGGGCGTCCCTCGCCGCATTTGCTACGATGGCGATTTGCTACTTCTGCAGAAGCGGCGGCG
This sequence comes from Schistocerca americana, assembly GCF_021461395.2. Lineage (NCBI taxonomy): Eukaryota > Metazoa > Arthropoda > Insecta > Orthoptera > Acrididae > Schistocerca > Schistocerca americana. The sequence continues at coordinate 85,630 of NW_025725554.1, forward strand.
TCGACGACGACGACGACGCTCGCGAGAGGCTCTGTGATATTTGAAAAACACATGTAAAAAATATAATTCAGACTGCCGCCTCCCACCCTACGCTGTACCGCTTTGGAAAATGCTTTATCTGCGACATTCGCCTCAATCACATCTGAGAGTAATTCTAAATAAAACACCTGTTGCTAATTGTTCGTCGTTCCAGACACTGCTTGCTATACGGCCACGACGCGCAACTGACTTCGAAAATTCGTTTGCCTCCTGTGAGGATCGAACTCACGACCCCTGGTTTACTAGACCAGTGCTCTGCCACTGAGCTAAAGAGGCGCGGCCTAGCGGTAGTTTTGCGTACTTCGTGCTTACGCTCGTCTGGATCATCAGGCTTAAGCTGACAACACTTCATATTACCGACTAATATTTGCAGCTATGGCGCACCATTACTGCTTGGCTACACATCTCACACGTAACCGATGTGCTCTCCAACCAACACCACTTACATTTCAGAACATGTCTTTGACACATGTCTACGAAATCACCTTCACCTTCAGATACACTTCCTTGCGACTGATGGAGACGTAGGCAAAGTTTTAAGTTGCTATTTCCATTACGTCACATTGATCAGAGAAACGGTAATTTACATCTGCAGCGGAACAAAATTACGTTCCGCCCAGCGTGGGGCTCGAACCCACGACCCTGAGATTAAGAGTCTCATGCTCTACCGACTGAGCTAGCCGGGCTGCGTCGGTGACTACGTGTCGGGTCGCACGACACACAGTTCTCGTTTCGGTGGGGTGGTCCCATACAGAATCTCTCCATGCTGCCTAATGTTTTCCTAGCGTCACACACGTCACGTACTTCAGTTTTATTTCATAATCATTTCTGAGAGGTACAGGAATTGCATGAAAACCTGCAGCGCTAGTGGTGTCAAAATTAACACACATATTTGATTTGACTCAGAAGCCAAACGGGTTACTTTCCGACGCTGTCTTAGATGCGCAAATGCCAGCCAAAACTCGCGGTGACGGCACTCAGCCGACCATTTCGCTAGATAACACCGTTCTGGCTGTGTGTGTATCAAGCTCAAGTGCATCTCCAAGCAGGAAATGGACAACAGCAACATTCAGACGATTTCGTACTGCTCAATAGCTACACTAAAACGGTGTGTTTCTTTTGCAGAATTGGAAAAACACGACCGTGACAGCATTCGAACCTGCAATCTTCGGATCCGAAGTCCGACGCCTTATCCATTAGGCCACACGGTCACTGGCCGCCAAGTATTCCTTACATTCGTGTCATCTCGAAACGCTCATACCGCTGAGGAATTGTGTTTTCGTTCTACACAGCCGCTGCCTCTTGCTGCTTCCCACCCATTCGTTACATGCATGCCTTTACGAGACCGACCAAGTAGAGATTGGGAATCAAGACCACACACTTTGTGCATTCGAAATCGAAGGCAGGGCGTCCCTCGCCGCATTTGCTACGATGGCGATTTGCTACTTCTGCAGAAGCGGCGGCGTCGACGACGACGACGACGACGACGCTCGCGAGAGGCTCTGTGATATTTGAAAAACACATGTAAAAAATATAATTCAGACTGCCGCCTCCCACCCTACGCTGTACCGCTTTGGAAAATGCTTTATCTGCGACATTCGCCTCAATCACATCTGAGAGTAATTCTAAATAAAACACCTGTTGCTAATTGTTCGTCGTTCCAGACACTGCTTGCTATACGGCCACGACGCGCAACTGATTTCGAAAATTCGTTTGCCTCCTGTGAGGATCGAACTCACGACCCCTGGTTTACTAGACCAGTGCTCTGCCACTGAGCTAAAGAGGCGCGGCCTAGCGGTAGTTTTGCGTACTTCGTGCTTACGCTCGTCTGGATCATCAGGCTTAAGCTGACAACACTTCATATTACCGACTAATATTTGCAGCTATGGCGCACCATTACTGCTTGGCTACACATCTCACACGTAACCGATGTGCTCTCCAACCAACACCACTTACATTTCAGAACATGTCTTTGACACATGTCTACGAAATCACCTTCACCTTCAGATACACTTCCTTGCGACTGATGGAGACGTAGGCAAAGTTTTAAGTTGCTATTTCCATTACGTCACATTGATCAGAGAAACGGTAATTTACATCTGCAGCGGAACAAAATTACGTTCCGCCCAGCGTGGGGCTCGAACCCACGACCCTGAGATTAAGAGTCTCATGCTCTACCGACTGAGCTAGCCGGGCTGCGTCGGTGACTACGTGTCGGGTCGCACGACACACAGTTCTCGTTTCGGTGGGGTGGTCCCATACAGAATCTCTCCATGCTGCCTAATGTTTTCCTAGCGTCACACACGTCACGTACTTCAGTTTTATTTCATAATCATTTCTGAGAGGTACAGGAATTGCATGAAAACCTGCAGCGCTAGTGGTGTCAAAATTAACACACATATTTGATTTGACTCAGAAGCCGAACGGGTTACTTTCCGACGCTGTCTTAGATGCGCAAATGCCAGCCAAAACTCGCGGTGACGGCACTCAGCCGACCATTTCGCTAGATAACACCGTTCTGGCTGTGTGTGTATCAAGCGCAAGTGCATCTCCAAGCAGGAAATGGACAACAGCAACATTCAGACGATTTCGTACTGCTCAATAGCTACACTAAAACGGTGTGTTTCTTTTGCAGAATTGGAAAAACACGACGGTGACAGGATTCGAACCTGCAATCTTCGGATCCGAAGTCCGACGCCTTATCCATTAGGCCACACGGTCACTGGCCGCCAAGTATTCCTTACATTCGTGTCATCTCGAAACGCTCATACCGCTGAGGAATTGTGTTTTCGTTCTACACAGCCGCTGCCTCTTGCTGCTTCCCACCCATTCGTTACATGCAAGCCTTTACGAGACCGACCAAGTAGAGATTGGGAATCAAGACCACACACTTTGTGCATTCGAAATCGAAGGCAGGGCGTCCCTCGCCGCATTTGCTACGATGGCGATTTGCTACTTCTGCAGAAGCGGCGGCGTCGACGACGACGACGACGCTCGCGAGAGGCTCTGTGATATTTGAAAAACACATGTAAAAAATATAATTCAGACTGCCGCCTCCCACCCTACGCTGTACCGCTTTGGAAAATGCTTTATCTGCGACATTCGCCTCAATCACATCTGAGAGTAATTCTAAATAAAACACCTGTTGCTAATTGTTCGTCGTTCCAGACACTGCTTGCTATACGGCCACGACGCGCAACTGATTTCGAAAATTCGTTTGCCTCCTGTGAGGATCGAACTCACGACCCCTGGTTTACTAGACCAGTGCTCTGCCACTGAGCTAAAGAGGCGCGGCCTAGCGGTAGTTTTGCGTACTTCGTGCTTACGCTCGTCTGGATCATCAGGCTTAAGCTGACAACACTTCATATTACCGACTAATATTTGCAGCTATGGCGCACCATTACTGCTTGGCTACACATCTCACACGTAACCGATGTGCTCTCCAACCAACACCACTTACATTTCAGAACATGTCTTTGACACATGTCTACGAAATCACCTTCACCTTCAGATACACTTCCTTGCGACTGATGGAGACGTAGGCAAAGTTTTAAGTTGCTATTTCCATTACGTCACATTGATCAGAGAAACGGTAATTTACATCTGCAGCGGAACAAAATTACGTTCCGCCCAGCGTGGGGCTCGAACCCACGACCCTGAGATTAAGAGTCTCATGCTCTACCGACTGAGCTAGCCGGGCTGCGTCGGTGACTACGTGTCGGGTCGCACGACACACAGTTCTCGTTTCGGTGGGGTGGTCCCATACAGAATCTCTCCATGCTGCCTAATGTTTTCCTAGCGTCACACACGTCACGTACTTCAGTTTTATTTCATAATCATTTCTGAGAGGTACAGGAATTGCATGAAAACCTGCAGCGCTAGTGGTGTCAAAATTAACACACATATTTGATTTGACTCAGAAGCCAAACGGGTTACTTTCCGACGCTGTCTTAGATGCGCAAATGCCAGCCAAAACTCGCGGTGACGGCACTCAGCCGACCATTTCGCTAGATAACACCGTTCTGGCTGTGTGTGTATCAAGCTCAAGTGCATCTCCAAGCAGGAAATGGACAACAGCAACATTCAGACGATTTCGTACTGCTCAATAGCTACACTAAAACGGTGTGTTTCTTTTGCAGAATTGGAAAAACACGACCGTGACAGCATTCGAACCTGCAATCTTCGGATCCGAAGTCCGACGCCTTATCCATTAGGCCACACGGTCACTGGCCGCCAAGTATTCCTTACATTCGTGTCATCTCGAAACGCTCATACCGCTGAGGAATTGTGTTTTCGTTCTACACAGCCGCTGCCTCTTGCTGCTTCCCACCCATTCGTTACATGCATGCCTTTACGAGACCGACCAAGTAGAGATTGGGAATCAAGACCACACACTTTGTGCATTCGAAATCGAAGGCAGGGCGTCCCTCGCCGCATTTGCTACGATGGCGATTTGCTACTTCTGCAGAAGCGGCGGCGTCGACGACGACGACGACGACGACGCTCGCGAGAGGCTCTGTGATATTTGAAAAACACATGTAAAAAATATAATTCAGACTGCCGCCTCCCACCCTACGCTGTACCGCTTTGGAAAATGCTTTATCTGCGACATTCGCCTCAATCACATCTGAGAGTAATTCTAAATAAAACACCTGTTGCTAATTGTTCGTCGTTCCAGACACTGCTTGCTATACGGCCACGACGCGCAACTGATTTCGAAAATTCGTTTGCCTCCTGTGAGGATCGAACTCACGACCCCTGGTTTACTAGACCAGTGCTCTGCCACTGAGCTAAAGAGGCGCGGCCTAGCGGTAGTTTTGCGTACTTCGTGCTTACGCTCGTCTGGATCATCAGGCTTAAGCTGACAACACTTCATATTACCGACTAATATTTGCAGCTATGGCGCACCATTACTGCTTGGCTACACATCTCACACGTAACCGATGTGCTCTCCAACCAACACCACTTACATTTCAGAACATGTCTTTGACACATGTCTACGAAATCACCTTCACCTTCAGATACACTTCCTTGCGACTGATGGAGACGTAGGCAAAGTTTTAAGTTGCTATTTCCATTACGTCACATTGATCAGAGAAACGGTAATTTACATCTGCAGCGGAACAAAATTACGTTCCGCCCAGCGTGGGGCTCGAACCCACGACCCTGAGATTAAGAGTCTCATGCTCTACCGACTGAGCTAGCCGGGCTGCGTCGGTGACTACGTGTCGGGTCGCACGACACACAGTTCTCGTTTCGGTGGGGTGGTCCCATACAGAATCTCTCCATGCTGCCTAATGTTTTCCTAGCGTCACACACGTCACGTACTTCAGTTTTATTTCATAATCATTTCTGAGAGGTACAGGAATTGCATGAAAACCTGCAGCGCTAGTGGTGTCAAAATTAACACACATATTTGATTTGACTCAGAAGCCGAACGGGTTACTTTCCGACGCTGTCTTAGATGCGCAAATGCCAGCCAAAACTCGCGGTGACGGCACTCAGCCGACCATTTCGCTAGATAACACCGTTCTGGCTGTGTGTGTATCAAGCGCAAGTGCATCTCCAAGCAGGAAATGGACAACAGCAACATTCAGACGATTTCGTACTGCTCAATAGCTACACTAAAACGGTGTGTTTCTTTTGCAGAATTGGAAAAACACGACGGTGACAGGATTCGAACCTGCAATCTTCGGATCCGAAGTCCGACGCCTTATCCATTAGGCCACACGGTCACTGGCCGCCAAGTATTCCTTACATTCGTGTCATCTCGAAACGCTCATACCGCTGAGGAATTGTGTTTTCGTTCTACACAGCCGCTGCCTCTTGCTGCTTCCCACCCATTCGTTACATGCAAGCCTTTACGAGACCGACCAAGTAGAGATTGGGAATCAAGACCACACACTTTGTGCATTCGAAATCGAAGGCAGGGCGTCCCTCGCCGCATTTGCTACGATGGCGATTTGCTACTTCTGCAGAAGCGGCGGCGTCGACGACGACGACGACGCTCGCGAGAGGCTCTGTGATATTTGAAAAACACATGTAAAAAATATAATTCAGACTGCCGCCTCCCACCCTACGCTGTACCGCTTTGGAAAATGCTTTATCTGCGACATTCGCCTCAATCACATCTGAGAGTAATTCTAAATAAAACACCTGTTGCTAATTGTTCGTCGTTCCAGACACTGCTTGCTATACGGCCACGACGCGCAACTGATTTCGAAAATTCGTTTGCCTCCTGTGAGGATCGAACTCACGACCCCTGGTTTACTAGACCAGTGCTCTGCCACTGAGCTAAAGAGGCGCGGCCTAGCGGTAGTTTTGCGTACTTCGTGCTTACGCTCGTCTGGATCATCAGGCTTAAGCTGACAACACTTCATATTACCGACTAATATTTGCAGCTATGGCGCACCATTACTGCTTGGCTACACATCTCACACGTAACCGATGTGCTCTCCAACCAACACCACTTACATTTCAGAACATGTCTTTGACACATGTCTACGAAATCACCTTCACCTTCAGATACACTTCCTTGCGACTGATGGAGACGTAGGCAAAGTTTTAAGTTGCTATTTCCATTACGTCACATTGATCAGAGAAACGGTAATTTACATCTGCAGCGGAACAAAATTACGTTCCGCCCAGCGTGGGGCTCGAACCCACGACCCTGAGATTAAGAGTCTCATGCTCTACCGACTGAGCTAGCCGGGCTGCGTCGGTGACTACGTGTCGGGTCGCACGACACACAGTTCTCGTTTCGGTGGGGTGGTCCCATACAGAATCTCTCCATGCTGCCTAATGTTTTCCTAGCGTCACACACGTCACGTACTTCAGTTTTATTTCATAATCATTTCTGAGAGGTACAGGAATTGCATGAAAACCTGCAGCGCTAGTGGTGTCAAAATTAACACACATATTTGATTTGACTCAGAAGCCGAACGGGTTACTTTCCGACGCTGTCTTAGATGCGCAAATGCCAGCCAAAACTCGCGGTGACGGCACTCAGCCGACCATTTCGCTAGATAACACCGTTCTGGCTGTGTGTGTATCAAGCGCAAGTGCATCTCCAAGCAGGAAATGGACAACAGCAACATTCAGACGATTTCGTACTGCTCAATAGCTACACTAAAACGGTGTGTTTCTTTTGCAGAATTGGAAAAACACGACCGTGACAGGATTCGAACCTGCAATCTTCGGATCCGAAGTCCGACGCCTTATCCATTAGGCCACACGGTCACTGGCCGCCAAGTATTCCTTACATTCGTGTCATCTCGAAACGCTCATACCGCTGAGGAATTGTGTTTTCGTTCTACACAGCCGCTGCCTCTTGCTGCTTCCCACCCATTCGTTACATGCAAGCCTTTACGAGACCGACCAAGTAGAGATTGGGAATCAAGACCACACACTTTGTGCATTCGAAATCGAAGGCAGGGCGTCCCTCGCCGCATTTGCTACGATGGCGATTTGCTACTTCTGCAGAAGCGGCGGCGTCGACGACGACGACGACGCTCGCGAGAGGCTCTGTGATATTTGAAAAACACATGTAAAAAATATAATTCAGACTGCCGCCTCCCACCCTACGCTGTACCGCTTTGGAAAATGCTTTATCTGCGACATTCGCCTCAATCACATCTGAGAGTAATTCTAAATAAAACACCTGTTCCTAATTGTTCGTCGTTCCAGACACTGCTTGCTATACGGCCACGACGCGCAACTGATTTCGAAAATTCGTTTGCCTCCTGTGAGGATCGAACTCACGACCCCTGGTTTACTAGACCAGTGCTCTGCCACTGAGCTAAAGAGGCGCGGCCTAGCGGTAGTTTTGCGTACTTCGTGCTTACGCTCGTCTGGATCATCAGGCTTAAGCTGACAACACTTCATATTACCGACTAATATTTGCAGCTATGGCGCACCATTACTGCTTGGCTACACATCTCACACGTAACCGATGTGCTCTCCAACCAACACCACTTACATTTCAGAACATGTCTTTGACACATGTCTACGAAATCACCTTCACCTTCAGATACACTTCCTTGCGACTGATGGAGACGTAGGCAAAGTTTTAAGTTGCTATTTCCATTACGTCACATTGATCAGAGAAACGGTAATTTACATCTGCAGCGGAACAAAATTACGTTCCGCCCAGCGTGGGGCTCGAACCCACGACCCTGAGATTAAGAGTCTCATGCTCTACCGACTGAGCTAGCCGGGCTGCGTCGGTGACTACGTGTCGGGTCGCACGACACACAGTTCTCGTTTCGGTGGGGTGGTCCCATACAGAATCTCTCCATGCTGCCTAATGTTTTCCTAGCGTCACACACGTCACGTACTTCAGTTTTATTTCATAATCATTTCTGAGAGGTACAGGAATTGCATGAAAACCTGCAGCGCTAGTGGTGTCAAAATTAACACACATATTTGATTTGACTCAGAAGCCAAACGGGTTACTTTCCGACGCTGTCTTAGATGCGCAAATGCCAGCCAAAACTCGCGGTGACGGCACTCAGCCGACCATTTCGCTAGATAACACCGTTCTGGCTGTGTGTGTATCAAGCTCAAGTGCATCTCCAAGCAGGAAATGGACAACAGCAACATTCAGACGATTTCGTACTGCTCAATAGCTACACTAAAACGGTGTGTTTCTTTTGCAGAATTGGAAAAACACGACCGTGACAGCATTCGAACCTGCAATCTTCGGATCCGAAGTCCGACGCCTTATCCATTAGGCCACACGGTCACTGGCCGCCAAGTATTCCTTACATTCGTGTCATCTCGAAACGCTCATACCGCTGAGGAATTGTGTTTTCGTTCTACACAGCCGCTGCCTCTTGCTGCTTCCCACCCATTCGTTACATGCATGCCTTTACGAGACCGACCAAGTAGAGATTGGGAATCAAGACCACACACTTTGTGCATTCGAAATCGAAGGCAGGGCGTCCCTCGCCGCATTTGCTACGATGGCGATTTGCTACTTCTGCAGAAGCGGCGGCGTCGACGACGACGACGACGACGCTCGCGAGAGGCTCTGTGATATTTGAAAAACACATGTAAAAAATATAATTCAGACTGCCGCCTCCCACCCTACGCTGTACCGCTTTTTTTTTTTTTTTTTTCTTTATTGTAATTTGGACACCCCATACAAGGTGGGCTGGCAGCGGAACAGTGTACTCCGCTCTTCAGCCATAAGCAGTACAAGAAGAAAGAAAGGGAGACAGACAAGTAACAGAATGGCGGTTAAAAAACAGGAGATACAATAGTTAAAAAACATGAAGCCGTTCACACTTGACGAAACAAACAAGAAAAAACCGTCGGCACTGGCTGTACCGCTTTGGAAAATGCTTTATCTGCGACATTCGCCTCAATCACATCTGAGAGTAATTCTAAATAAAACACCTGTTGCTAATTGTTCGTCGTTCCAGACACTGCTTGCTATACGGCCACGACGCGCAACTGATTTCGAAAATTCGTTTGCCTCCTGTGAGGATCGAACTCACGACCCCTGGTTTACTAGACCAGTGCTCTGCCACTGAGCTAAAGAGGCGCGGCCTAGCGGTAGTTTTGCGTACTTCGTGCTTACGCTCGTCTGGATCATCAGGCTTAAGCTGACAACACTTCATATTACCGACTAATATTTGCAGCTATGGCGCACCATTACTGCTTGGCTACACATCTCACACGTAACCGATGTGCTCTCCAACCAACACCACTTACATTTCAGAACATGTCTTTGACACATGTCTACGAAATCACCTTCACCTTCAGATACACTTCCTTGCGACTGATGGAGACGTAGGCAAAGTTTTAAGTTGCTATTTCCATTACGTCACATTGATCAGAGAAACGGTAATTTACATCTGCAGCGGAACAAAATTACGTTCCGCCCAGCGTGGGGCTCGAACCCACGACCCTGAGATTAAGAGTCTCATGCTCTACCGACTGAGCTAGCCGGGCTGCGTCGGTGACTACGTGTCGGGTCGCACGACACACAGTTCTCGTTTCGGTGGGGTGGTCCCATACAGAATCTCTCCATGCTGCCTAATGTTTTCCTAGCGTCACACACGTCACGTACTTCAGTTTTATTTCATAATCATTTCTGAGAGGTACAGGAATTGCATGAAAACCTGCAGCGCTAGTGGTGTCAAAATTAACACACATATTTGATTTGACTCAGAAGCCGAACGGGTTACTTTCCGACGCTGTCTTAGATGCGCAAATGCCAGCCAAAACTCGCGGTGACGGCACTCAGCCGACCATTTCGCTAGATAACACCGTTCTGGCTGTGTGTGTATCAAGCGCAAGTGCATCTCCAAGCAGGAAATGGACAACAGCAACATTCAGACGATTTCGTACTGCTCAATAGCTACACTAAAACGGTGTGTTTCTTTTGCAGAATTGGAAAAACACGACCGTGACAGGATTCGAACCTGCAATCTTCGGATCCGAAGTCCGACGCCTTATCCATTAGGCCACACGGTCACTGGCCGCCAAGTATTCCTTACATTCGTGTCATCTCGAAACGCTCATACCGCTGAGGAATTGTGTTTTCGTTCTACACAGCCGCTGCCTCTTGCTGCTTCCCACCCATTCGTTACATGCAAGCCTTTACGAGACCGACCAAGTAGAGATTGGGAATCAAGACCACACACTTTGTGCATTCGAAATCGAAGGCAGGGCGTCCCTCGCCGCATTTGCTACGATGGCGATTTGCTACTTCTGCAGAAGCGGCGGCGTCGACGACGACGACGACGCTCGCGAGAGGCTCTGTGATATTTGAAAAACACATGTAAAAAATATAATTCAGACTGCCGCCTCCCACCCTACGCTGTACCGCTTTGGAAAATGCTTTATCTGCGACATTCGCCTCAATCACATCTGAGAGTAATTCTAAATAAAACACCTGTTGCTAATTGTTCGTCGTTCCAGACACTGCTTGCTATACGGCCACGACGCGCAACTGATTTCGAAAATTCGTTTGCCTCCTGTGAGGATCGAACTCACGACCCCTGGTTTACTAGACCAGTGCTCTGCCACTGAGCTAAAGAGGCGCGGCCTAGCGGTAGTTTTGCGTACTTCGTGCTTACGCTCGTCTGGATCATCAGGCTTAAGCTGACAACACTTCATATTACCGACTAATATTTGCAGCTATGGCGCACCATTACTGCTTGGCTACACATCTCACACGTAACCGATGTGCTCTCCAACCAACACCACTTACATTTCAGAACATGTCTTTGACACATGTCTACGAAATCACCTTCACCTTCAGATACACTTCCTTGCGACTGATGGAGACGTAGGCAAAGTTTTAAGTTGCTATTTCCATTACGTCACATTGATCAGAGAAACGGTAATTTACATCTGCAGCGGAACAAAATTACGTTCCGCCCAGCGTGGGGCTCGAACCCACGACCCTGAGATTAAGAGTCTCATGCTCTACCGACTGAGCTAGCCGGGCTGCGTCGGTGACTACGTGTCGGGTCGCACGACACACAGTTCTCGTTTCGGTGGGGTGGTCCCATACAGAATCTCTCCATGCTGCCTAATGTTTTCCTAGCGTCACACACGTCACGTACTTCAGTTTTATTTCATAATCATTTCTGAGAGGTACAGGAATTGCATGAAAACCTGCAGCGCTAGTGGTGTCAAAATTAACACACATATTTGATTTGACTCAGAAGCCGAACGGGTTACTTTCCGACGCTGTCTTAGATGCGCAAATGCCAGCCAAAACTCGCGGTGACGGCACTCAGCCGACCATTTCGCTAGATAACACCGTTCTGGCTGTGTGTGTATCAAGCGCAAGTGCATCTCCAAGCAGGAAATGGACAACAGCAACATTCAGACGATTTCGTACTGCTCAATAGCTACACTAAAACGGTGTGTTTCTTTTGCAGAATTGGAAAAACACGACCGTGACAGGATTCGAACCTGCAATCTTCGGATCCGAAGTCCGACGCCTTATCCATTAGGCCACACGGTCACTGGCCGCCAAGTATTCCTTACATTCGTGTCATCTCGAAACGCTCATACCGCTGAGGAATTGTGTTTTCGTTCTACACAGCCGCTGCCTCTTGCTGCTTCCCACCCATTCGTTACATGCAAGCCTTTACGAGACCGACCAAGTAGAGATTGGGAATCAAGACCACACACTTTGTGCATTCGAAATCGAAGGCAGGGCGTCCCTCGCCGCATTTGCTACGATGGCGATTTGCTACTTCTGCAGAAGCGGCGGCGTCGACGACGACGACGACGACGCTCGCGAGAGGCTCTGTGATATTTGAAAAACACATGTAAAAAATATAATTCAGACTGCCGCCTCCCACCCTACGCTGTACCGCTTTGGAAAATGCTTTATCTGCGACATTCGCCTCAATCACATCTGAGAGTAATTCTAAATAAAACACCTGTTGCTAATTGTTCGTCGTTCCAGACACCGCTTGCTATACGGCCACGACGCGCAACTGATTTCGAAAATTCGTTTGCCTCCTGTGAGGATCGAACTCACGACCCCTGGTTTACTAGACCAGTGCTCTGCCACTGAGCTAAAGAGGCGCGGCCTAGCGGTAGTTTTGCGTACTTCGTGCTTACGCTCGTCTGGATCATCAGGCTTAAGCTGACAACACTTCATATTACCGACTAATATTTGCAGCTATGGCGCACCATTACTGCTTGGCTACACATCTCACACGTAACCGATGTGCTCTCCAACCAACACCACTTACATTTCAGAACATGTCTTTGACACATGTCTACGAAATCACCTTCACCTTCAGATACACTTCCTTGCGACTGATGGAGACGTACGCAAAGTTTTAAGTTGCTATTTCCATTACGTCACATTGATCAGAGAAACGGTAATTTACATCTGCAGCGGAACAAAATTACGTTCCGCCCAGCGTGGGGCTCGAACCCACGACCCTGAGATTAAGAGTCTCATGCTCTACCGACTGAGCTAGCCGGGCTGCGTCGGTGACTACGTGTCGGGTCGCACGACACACAGTTCTCGTTTCGGTGGGGTGGTCCCATACAGAATCTCTCCATGCTGCCTAATGTTTTCCTAGCGTCACACACGTCACGTACTTCAGTTTTATTTCATAATCATTTCTGAGAGGTACAGGAATTGCATGAAAACCTGCAGCGCTAGTGGTGTCAAAATTAACACACATATTTGATTTGACTCAGAAGCCGAACGGGTTACTTTCCGACGCTGTCTTAGATGCGCAAATGCCAGCCAAAACTCGCGGTGACGGCACTCAGCCGACCATTTCGCTAGATAACACCGTTCTGGCTGTGTGTGTATCAAGCTCAAGTGCATCTCCAAGCAGGAAATGGACAACAGCAACATTCAGACGATTTCGTACTGCTCAATAGCTACACTAAAACGGTGTGTTTCTTTTGCAGAATTGGAAAAACACGACCGTGACAGGATTCGAACCTGCAATCTTCGGATCCGAAGTCCGACGCCTTATCCATTAGGCCACACGGTCACTGGCCGCCAAGTATTCCTTACATTCGTGTCATCTCGAAACGCTCATACCGCTGAGGAATTGTGTTTTCGTTCTACACAGCCGCTGCCTCTTGCTGCTTCCCACCCATTCGTTACATGCAAGCCTTTACGAGACCGACCAAGTAGAGATTGGGAATCAAGACCACACACTTTGTGCATTCGAAATCGAAGGCAGGGCGTCCCTCGCCGCATTTGCTACGATGGCGATTTGCTACTTCTGCAGAAGCGGCGGCGTCGACGACGACGACGACGCTCGCGAGAGGCTCTGTGATATTTGAAAAACACATGTAAAAAATATAATTCAGACTGCCGCCTCCCACCCTACGCTGTACCGCTTTGGAAAATGCTTTATCTGCGACATTCGCCTCAATCACATCTGAGAGTAATTCTAAATAAAACACCTGTTCCTAATTGTTCGTCGTTCCAGACACTGCTTGCTATACGGCCACGACGCGCAACTGATTTCGAAAATTCGTTTGCCTCCTGTGAGGATCGAACTCACGACCCCTCCTTTACTAGACCAGTGCTCTGCCACTGAGCTAAAGAGGCGCGGCCTAGCGGTAGTTTTGCGTACTTCGTGCTTACGCTCGTCTGGATCATCAGGCTTAAGCTGACAACACTTCATATTACCGACTAATATTTGCAGCTATGGCGCACCATTACTGCTTGGCTACACATCTCACACGTAACCGATGTGCTCTCCAACCAACACCACTTACATTTCAGAACATGTCTTTGACACATGTCTACGAAATCACCTTCACCTTCAGATACACTTCCTTGCGACTGATGGAGACGTAGGCAAAGTTTTAAGTTGCTATTTCCATTACGTCACATTGATCAGAGAAACGGTAATTTACATCTGCAGCGGAACAAAATTACGTTCCGCCCAGCGTGGGGCTCGAACCCACGACCCTGAGATTAAGAGTCTCATGCTCTACCGACTGAGCTAGCCGGGCTGCGTCGGTGTCTACGTGTCGGGTCGCACGACACACAGTTCTCGTTTCGGTGGGGTGGTCCCATACAGAATCTCTCCATGCTGCCTAATGTTTTCCTAGCGTCACACACCTCACGTACTTCAGTTTTATTTCATAATCATTTCTGAGAGGTACAGGAATTGCATGAAAACCTGCAGCGCTAGTGGTGTCAAAATTAACACACATATTTGATTTGACTCAGAAGCCGAACGGGTTACTTTCCGACGCTGTCTTAGATGCGCAAATGCCAGCCAAAACTCGCGGTGACGGCACTCAGCCGACCATTTCGCTAGATAACACCGTTCTGGCTGTGTGTGTATCAAGCTCAAGTGCATCTCCAAGCAGGAAATGGACAACAGCAACATTCAGACGATTTCGTACTGCTCAATAGCTACACTAAAACGGTGTGTTTCTTTTGCAGAATTGGAAAAACACGACCGTGACAGGATTCGAACCTGCAATCTTCGGATCCGAAGTCCGACGCCTTATCCATTAGGCCACACGGTCACTGGCCGCCAAGTATTCCTTACATTCGTGTCATCTCGAAACGCTCATACCGCTGAGGAATTGTGTTTTCGTTCTACACAGCCGCTGCCTCTTGCTGCTTCCCACCCATTCGTTACATGCAAGCCTTTACGAGACCGACCAAGTAGAGATTGGGAATCAAGACCACACACTTTGTGCATTCGAAATCGAAGGCAGGGCGTCCCTCGCCGCATTTGCTACGATGGCGATTTGCTACTTCTGCAGAAGCGGCGGCGTCGACGACGACGACGACGCTCGCGAGAGGCTCTGTGATATTTGAAAAACACATGTAAAAAATATAATTCAGACTGCCGCCTCCCACCCTACGCTGTACCGCTTTGGAAAATGCTTTATCTGCGACATTCGCCTCAATCACATCTGAGAGTAATTCTAAATAAAACACCTGTTCCTAATTGTTCGTCGTTCCAGACACTGCTTGCTATACGGCCACGACGCGCAACTGATTTCGAAAATTCGTTTGCCTCCTGTGAGGATCGAACTCACGACCCCTGGTTTACTAGACCAGTGCTCTGCCACTGAGCTAAAGAGGCGCGGCCTAGCGGTAGTTTTGCGTACTTCGTGCTTACGCTCGTCTGGATCATCAGGCTTAAGCTGACAACACTTCATATTACCGACTAATATTTGCAGCTATGGCGCACCATTACTGCTTGGCTACACATCTCACACGTAACCGATGTGCTCTCCAACCAACACCACTTACATTTCAGAACATGTCTTTGACACATGTCTACGAAATCACCTTCACCTTCAGATACACTTCCTTGCGACTGATGGAGACGTAGGCAAAGTTTTAAGTTGCTATTTCCATTACGTCACATTGATCAGAGAAACGGTAATTTACATCTGCAGCGGAACAAAATTACGTTCCGCCCAGCGTGGGGCTCGAACCCACGACCCTGAGATTAAGAGTCTCATGCTCTACCGACTGAGCTAGCCGGGCTGCGTCGGTGTCTACGTGTCGGGTCGCACGACACACAGTTCTCGTTTCGGTGGGGTGGTCCCATACAGAATCTCTCCATGCTGCCTAATGTTTTCCTAGCGTCACACACCTCACGTACTTCAGTTTTATTTCATAATCATTTCTGAGAGGTACAGGAATTGCATGAAAACCTGCAGCGCTAGTGGTGTCAAAATTAACACACATATTTGATTTGACTCAGAAGCCGAACGGGTTACTTTCCGACGCTGTCTTAGATGCGCAAATGCCAGCCAAAACTCGCGGTGACGGCACTCAGCCGACCATTTCGCTAGATAACACCGTTCTGGCTGTGTGTGTATCAAGCTCAAGTGCATCTCCAAGCAGGAAATGGACAACAGCAACATTCAGACGATTTCGTACTGCTCAATAGCTACACTAAAACGGTGTGTTTCTTTTGCAGAATTGGAAAAACACGACCGTGACAGGATTCGAACCTGCAATCTTCGGATCCGAAGTCCGACGCCTTATCCATTAGGCCACACGGTCACTGGCCGCCAAGTATTCCTTACATTCGTGTCATCTCGAAACGCTCATACCGCTGAGGAATTGTGTTTTCGTTCTACACAGCCGCTGCCTCTTGCTGCTTCCCACCCATTCGTTACATGCAAGCCTTTACGAGACCGACCAAGTAGAGATTGGGAATCAAGACCACACACTTTGTGCATTCGAAATCGAAGGCAGGGCGTCCCTCGCCGCATTTGCTACGATGGCGATTTGCTACTTCTGCAGAAGCGGCGGCGTCGACGACGACGACGACGACGACGACGCTCGCGAGAGGCTCTGTGATATTTGAAAAACACATGTAAAAAATATAATTCAGACTGCCGCCTCCCACCCTACGCTGTACCGCTTTGGAAAATGCTTTATCTGCGACATTCGCCTCAATCACATCTGAGAGTAATTCTAAATAAAACACCTGTTGCTAATTGTTCGTCGTTCCAGACACTGCTTGCTATACGGCCACGACGCGCAACTGATTTCGAAAATTCGTTTGCCTCCTGTGAGGATCGAACTCACGACCCCTGGTTTACTAGACCAGTGCTCTGCCACTGAGCTAAAGAGGCGCGGCCTAGCGGTAGTTTTGCGTACTTCGTGCTTACGCTCGTCTGGATCATCAGGCTTAAGCTGACAACACTTCATATTACCGACTAATATTTGCAGCTATGGCGCACCATTACTGCTTGGCTACACATCTCACACTTAACCGATGTGCTCTCCAACCAACACCACTTACATTTCAGAACATGTCTTTGACACATGTCTACGAAATCACCTTCACCTTCAGATACACTTCCTTGCGACTGATGGAGACGTAGGCAAAGTTTTAAGTTGCTATTTCCATTACGTCACATTGATCAGAGAAACGGTAATTTACATCTGCAGCGGAACAAAATTACGTTCCGCCCAGCGTGGGGCTCGAACCCACGACCCTGAGATTAAGAGTCTCATGCTCTACCGACTGAGCTAGCAGGGCTGCGTCGGTGACTACGTGTCGGGTCGCACGACACACAGTTCTCGTTTCGGTGGGGTGGTCCCATACAGAATCTCTCCATGCTGCCTAATGTTTTCCTAGCGTCACACACGTCACGTACTTCAGTTTTATTTCATAATCATTTCTGAGAGGTACAGGAATTGCATGAAAACCTGCAGCGCTAGTGGTGTCAAAATTAACACACATATTTGATTTGACTCAGAAGCCGAACGGGTTACTTTCCGACGCTGTCTTAGATGCGCAAATGCCAGCCAAAACTCGCGGTGACGGCACTCAGCCGACCATTTCGCTAGATAACACCGTTCTGGCTGTGTGTGTATCAAGCGCAAGTGCATCTCCAAGCAGGAAATGGACAACAGCAACATTCAGACGATTTCGTACTGCTCAATAGCTACACTAAAACGGTGTGTTTCTTTTGCAGAATTGGAAAAACACGAACGTGACAGGATTCGAACCTGCAATCTTCGGAACCGAAGTCCGACGCCTTATCCATTAGGCCACACGGTCACTGGCCGCCAGGTATTCCTTACATTCGTGTCATCTCGAAACGCTCATACCGCTGAGGAATTGTGTTTTCGTTCTACACAGCCGCTGCCTCTTGCTGCTTCCCACCCATTCGTTACATGCAAGCCTTTACGAGACCGACCAAGTAGAGATTGGGAATCAAGACCACACACTTTGTGCATTCGAAATCGAAGGCAGGGCGTCCCTCGCCGCATTTGCTACGATGGCGATTTGCTACTTCTGCAGAAGCGGCGGCGTCGACGACGACGACGACGCTCGCGAGAGGCTCTGTGATATTTGAAAAACACATGTAAAAAATATAATTCAGACTGCCGCCTCCCACCCTACGCTGTACCGCTTTGGAAAATGCTTTATCTGCGACATTCGCCTCAATCACATCTGAGAGTAATTCTAAATAAAACACCTGTTCCTAATTGTTCGTCGTTCCAGACACTGCTTGCTATACGGCCACGACGCGCAACTGACTTCGAAAATTCGTTTGCCTCCTGTGAGGATCGAACTCACGACCCCTGGGTTACTAGACCAGTGCTCTGCCACTGAGCTAAAGAGGCGCGGCCTAGCGGTAGTTTTGCGTACTTCGTGCTTACGCTCGTCTGGATCATCAGGCTTAAGCTGACAACACTTCATATTACCGACTAATATTTGCAGCTATGGCGCACCATTACTGCTTGGCTACACATCTCACACGTAACCGATGTGCTCTCCAACCAACACCACTTACATTTCAGAACATGTCTTTGACACATGTCTACGAAATCACCTTCACCTTCAGATACACTTCCTTGCGACTGATGGAGACGTAGGCAAAGTTTTAAGTTGCTATTTCCATTACGTCACATTGATCAGAGAAACGGTAATTTACATCTGCAGCGGAACAAAATTACGTTCCGCCCAGCGTGGGGCTCGAACCCACGACCCTGAGATTAAGAGTCTCATGCTCTACCGACTGAGCTAGCCGGGCTGCGTCGGTGACTACGTGTCGGGTCGCACGACACACAGTTCTCGTTTCGGTGGGGTGGTCCCATACAGAATCTCTCCATGCTGCCTAATGTTTTCCTAGCGTCACACACGTCACGTACTTCAGTTTTATTTCATAATCATTTCTGAGAGGTACAGGAATTGCATGAAAACCTGCAGCGCTAGTGGTGTCAAAATTAACACACATATTTGATTTGACTCAGAAGCCAAACGGGTTACTTTCCGACGCTGTCTTAGATGCGCAAATGCCAGCCAAAACTCGCGGTGACGGCACTCAGCCGACCATTTCGCTAGATAACACCGTTCTGGCTGTGTGTGTATCAAGCTCAAGTGCATCTCCAAGCAGGAAATGGACAACAGCAACATTCAGACGATTTCGTACTGCTCAATAGCTACACTAAAACGGTGTGTTTCTTTTGCAGAATTGGAAAAACACGACCGTGACAGCATTCGAACCTGCAATCTTCGGATCCGAAGTCCGACGCCTTATCCATTAGGCCACACGGTCACTGGCCGCCAAGTATTCCTTACATTCGTGTCATCTCGAAACGCTCATACCGCTGAGGAATTGTGTTTTCGTTCTACACAGCCGCTGCCTCTTGCTGCTTCCCACCCATTCGTTACATGCATGCCTTTACGAGACCGACCAAGTAGAGATTGGGAATCAAGACCACACACTTTGTGCATTCGAAATCGAAGGCAGGGCGTCCCTCGCCGCATTTGCTACGATGGCGATTTGCTACTTCTGCAGAAGCGGCGGCGTCGACGACGACGACGACGACGCTCGCGAGAGGCTCTGTGATATTTGAAAAACACATGTAAAAAATATAATTCAGACTGCCGCCTCCCACCCTACGCTGTACCGCTTTGGAAAATGCTTTATCTGCGACATTCGCCTCAATCACATCTGAGAGTAATTCTAAATAAAACACCTGTTGCTAATTGTTCGTCGTTCCAGACACTGCTTGCTATACGGCCACGACGCGCAACTGATTTCGAAAATTCGTTTGCCTCCTGTGAGGATCGAACTCACGACCCCTGGTTTACTAGACCAGTGCTCTGCCACTGAGCTAAAGAGGCGCGGCCTAGCGGTAGTTTTGCGTACTTCGTGCTTACGCTCGTCTGGATCATCAGGCTTAAGCTGACAACACTTCATATTACCGACTAATATTTGCAGCTATGGCGCACCATTACTGCTTGGCTACACATCTCACACGTAACCGATGTGCTCTCCAACCAACACCACTTACATTTCAGAACATGTCTTTGACACATGTCTACGAAATCACCTTCACCTTCAGGTACACTTCCTTGCGACTGATGGAGACGTAGGCAAAGTTTTAAGTTGCTATTTCCATTACGTCACATTGATCAGAGAAACGGTAATTTACATCTGCAGCGGAACAAAATTACGTTCCGCCCAGCGTGGGGCTCGAACCCACGACCCTGAGATTAAGAGTCTCATGCTCTACCGACTGAGCTAGCCGGGCTGCGTCGGTGACTACGTGTCGGGTCGCACGACACACAGTTCTCGTTTCGGTGGGGTGGTCCCATACAGAATCTCTCCATGCTGCCTAATGTTTTCCTAGCGTCACACACGTCACGTACTTCAGTTTTATTTCATAATCATTTCTGAGAGGTACAGGAATTGCATGAAAACCTGCAGCGCTAGTGGTGTCAAAATTAACACACATATTTGATTTGACTCAGAAGCCGAACGGGTTACTTTCCGACGCTGTCTTAGATGCGCAAATGCCAGCCAAAACTCGCGGTGACGGCACTCAGCCGACCATTTCGCTAGATAACACCGTTCTGGCTGTGTGTGTATCAAGCGCAAGTGCATCTCCAAGCAGGAAATGGACAACAGCAACATTCAGACGATTTCGTACTGCTCAATAGCTACACTAAAACGGTGTGTTTCTTTTGCAGAATTGGAAAAACATGACCGTGACAGGATTCGAACCTGCAATCTTCGGATCCGAAGTCCGACGCCTTATCCATTAGGCCACACGGTCACTGGCCGCCAAGTATTCCTTACATTCGTGTCATCTCGAAACGCTCATACCGCTGAGGAATTGTGTTTTCGTTCTACACAGCCGCTGCCTCTTGCTGCTTCCCACCCATTCGTTACATGCAAGCCTTTACGAGACCGACCAAGTAGAGATTGGGAATCAAGACCACACACTTTGTGCATTCGAAATCGAAGGCAGGGCGTCCCTCGCCGCATTTGCTACGATGGCGATTTGCTACTTCTGCAGAAGCGGCGGCGTCGACGACGACGACGACGCTCGCGAGAGGCTCTGTGATATTTGAAAAACACATGTAAAAAATATAATTCAGACTGCCGCCTCCCACCCTACGCTGTACCGCTTTGGAAAATGCTTTATCTGCGACATTCGCCTCAATCACATCTGAGAGTAATTCTAAATAAAACACCTGTTGCTAATTGTTCGTCGTTCCAGACACTGCTTGCTATACGGCCACGACGCGCAACTGATTTCGAAAATTCGTTTGCCTCCTGTGAGGATCGAACTCACGACCCCTGGTTTACTAGACCAGTGCTCTGCCACTGAGCTAAAGAGGCGCGGCCTAGCGGTAGTTTTGCGTACTTCGTGCTTACGCTCGTCTGGATCATCAGGCTTAAGCTGACAACACTTCATATTACCGACTAATATTTGCAGCTATGGCGCACCATTACTGCTTGGCTACACATCTCACACGTAACCGATGTGCTCTCCAACCAACACCACTTACATTTCAGAACATGTCTTTGACACATGTCTACGAAATCACCTTCACCTTCAGATACACTTCCTTGCGACTGATGGAGACGTAGGCAAAGTTTTAAGTTGCTATTTCCATTACGTCACATTGATCAGAGAAACGGTAATTTACATCTGCAGCGGAACAAAATTACGTTCCGCCCAGCGTGGGGCTCGAACCCACGACCCTGAGATTAAGAGTCTCATGCTCTACCGACTGAGCTAGCCGGGCTGCGTCGGTGACTACGTGTCGGGTCGCACGACACACAGTTCTCGTTTCGGTGGGGTGGTCCCATACAGAATCTCTCCATGCTGCCTAATGTTTTCCTAGCGTCACACACGTCACGTACTTCAGTTTTATTTCATAATCATTTCTGAGAGGTACAGGAATTGCATGAAAACCTGCAGCGCTAGTGGTGTCAAAATTAACACACATATTTGATTTGACTCAGAAGCCGAACGGGTTACTTTCCGACGCTGTCTTAGATGCGCAAATGCCAGCCAAAACTCGCGGTGACGGCACTCAGCCGACCATTTCGCTAGATAACACCGTTCTGGCTGTGTGTGTATCAAGCGCAAGTGCATCTCCAAGCAGGAAATGGACAACAGCAACATTCAGACGATTTCGTACTGCTCAATAGCTACACTAAAACGGTGTGTTTCTTTTGCAGAATTGGAAAAACACGACCGTGACAGGATTCGAACCTGCAATCTTCGGATCCGAAGTCCGACGCCTTATCCATTAGGCCACACGGTCACTGGCCGCCAAGTATTCCTTACATTCGTGTCATCTCGAAACGCTCATACCGCTGAGGAATTGTGTTTTCGTTCTACACAGCCGCTGCCTCTTGCTGCTTCCCACCCATTCGTTACATGCAAGCCTTTACGAGACCGACCAAGTAGAGATTGGGAATCAAGACCACACACTTTGTGCATTCGAAATCGAAGGCAGGGCGTCCCTCGCCGCATTTGCTACGATGGCGATTTGCTACTTCTGCAGAAGCGGCGGCGTCGACGACGACGACGACGCTCGCGAGAGGCTCTGTGATATTTGAAAAACACATGTAAAAAATATAATTCAGACTGCCGCCTCCCACCCTACGCTGTACCGCTTTGGAAAATGCTTTATCTGCGACATTCGCCTCAATCACATCTGAGAGTAATTCTAAATAAAACACCTGTTGCTAATTGTTCGTCGTTCCAGACACTGCTTGCTATACGGCCACGACGCGCAACTGATTTCGAAAATTCGTTTGCCTCCTGTGAGGATCGAACTCACGACCCCTGGTTTACTAGACCAGTGCTCTGCCACTGAGCTAAAGAGGCGCGGCCTAGCGGTAGTTTTGCGTACTTCGTGCTTACGCTCGTCTGGATCATCAGGCTTAAGCTGACAACACTTCATATTACCGACTAATATTTGCAGCTATGGCGCACCATTACTGCTTGGCTACACATCTCACACGTAACCGATGTGCTCTCCAACCAACACCACTTACATTTCAGAACATGTCTTTGACACATGTCTACGAAATCACCTTCACCTTCAGATACACTTCCTTGCGACTGATGGAGACGTAGGCAAAGTTTTAAGTTGCTATTTCCATTACGTCACATTGATCAGAGAAACGGTAATTTACATCTGCAGCGGAACAAAATTACGTTCCGCCCAGCGTGGGGCTCGAACCCACGACCCTGACATTAAGAGTCTCATGCTCTACCGACTGAGCTAGCCGGGCTGCGTCGGTGACTACGTGTCGGGTCGCACGACACACAGTTCTCGTTTCGGTGGGGTGGTCCCATACAGAATCTCTCCATGCTGCCTAATGTTTTCCTAGCGTCACACACGTCACGTACTTCAGTTTTATTTCATAATCATTTCTGAGAGGTACAGGAATTGCATGAAAACCTGCAGCGCTAGTGGTGTCAAAATTAACACACATATTTGATTTGACTCAGAAGCCGAACGGGTTACTTTCCGACGCTGTCTTAGATGCGCAAATGCCAGCCAAAACTCGCGGTGACGGCACTCAGCCGACCATTTCGCTAGATAACACCGTTCTGGCTGTGTGTGTATCAAGCTCAAGTGCATCTCCAAGCAGGAAATGGACAACAGCAACATTCAGACGATTTCGTACTGCTCAATAGCTACACTAAAACGGTGTGTTTCTTTTGCAGAATTGGAAAAACACGACCGTGACAGGATTCGAACCTGCAATCTTCGGATCCGAAGTCCGACGCCTTATCCATTAGGCCACACGGTCACTGGCCGCCAAGTATTCCTTACATTCGTGTCATCTCGAAACGCTCATACCGCTGAGGAATTGTGTTTTCGTTCTACACAGCCGCTGCCTCTTGCTGCTTCCCACCCATTCGTTACATGCAAGCCTTTACGAGACCGACCAAGTAGAGATTGGGAATCAAGACCACACACTTTGTGCATTCGAAATCGAAGGCAGGGCGTCCCTCGCCGCATTTGCTACGATGGCGATTTGCTACTTCTGCAGAAGCGGCGGCGTCGACGACGACGACGACGCTCGCGAGAGGCTCTGTGATATTTGAAAAACACATGTAAAAAATATAGTCAGACTGCCGCCTCCCACCCTACGCTGTACCGCTTTGGAAAATGCTTTATCTGCGACATTCGCCTCAATCACATCTGAGAGTAATTCTAAATAAAACACCTGTTGCTAATTGTTCGTCGTTCCAGACACTGCTTGCTATACGGCCACGACGCGCAACTGATTTCGAAAATTCGTTTGCCTCCTGTGAGGATCGAACTCACGACCCCTGGTTTACTAGACCAGTGCTCTGCCACTGAGCTAAAGAGGCGCGGCCTAGCGGTAGTTTTGCGTACTTCGTGCTTACGCTCGTCTGGATCATCAGGCTTAAGCTGACAACACTTCATATTACCGACTAATATTTGCAGCTATGGCGCACCATTACTGCTTGGCTACACATCTCACACGTAACCGATGTGCTCTCCAACCAACACCACTTACATTTCAGAACATGTCTTTGACACATGTCTACGAAATCACCTTCACCTTCAGATACACTTCCTTGCGACTGATGGAGACGTAGGCAAAGTTTTAAGTTGCTATTTCCATTACGTCACATTGATCAGAGAAACGGTAATTTACATCTGCAGCGGAACAAAATTACGTTCCGCCCAGCGTGGGGCTCGAACCCACGACCCTGACATTAAGAGTCTCATGCTCTACCGACTGAGCTAGCCGGGCTGCGTCGGTGACTACGTGTCGGGTCGCACGACACACAGTTCTCGTTTCGGTGGGGTGGTCCCATACAGAATCTCTCCATGCTGCCTAATGTTTTCCTAGCGTCACACACGTCACGTACTTCAGTTTTATTTCATAATCATTTCTGAGAGGTACAGGAATTGCATGAAAACCTGCAGCGCTAGTGGTGTCAAAATTAACACACATATTTGATTTGACTCAGAAGCCGAACGGGTTACTTTCCGACGCTGTCTTAGATGCGCAAATGCCAGCCAAAACTCGCGGTGACGGCACTCAGCCGACCATTTCGCTAGATAACACCGTTCTGGCTGTGTGTGTATCAAGCTCAAGTGCATCTCCAAGCAGGAAATGGACAACAGCAACATTCAGACGATTTCGTACTGCTCAATAGCTACACTAAAACGGTGTGTTTCTTTTGCAGAATTGGAAAAACACGACCGTGACAGGATTCGAACCTGCAATCTTCGGATCCGAAGTCCGACGCCTTATCCATTAGGCCACACGGTCACTGGCCGCCAAGTATTCCTTACATTCGTGTCATCTCGAAACGCTCATACCGCTGAGGAATTGTGTTTTCGTTCTACACAGCCGCTGCCTCTTGCTGCTTCCCACCCATTCGTTACATGCAAGCCTTTACGAGACCGACCAAGTAGAGATTGGGAATCAAGACCACACACTTTGTGCATTCGAAATCGAAGGCAGGGCGTCCCTCGCCGCATTTGCTACGATGGCGATTTGCTACTTCTGCAGAAGCGGCGGCGTCGACGACGACGACGCTCGCGAGAGGCTCTGTGATATTTGAAAAACACATGTAAAAAATATAGTCAGACTGCCGCCTCCCACCCTACGCTGTACCGCTTTGGAAAATGCTTTATCTGCGACATTCGCCTCAATCACATCTGAGAGTAATTCTAAATAAAACACCTGTTGCTAATTGTTCGTCGTTCCAGACACTGCTTGCTATACGGCCACGACGCGCAACTGATTTCGAAAATTCGTTTGCCTCCTGTGAGGATCGAACTCACGACCCCTGGTTTACTAGACCAGTGCTCTGCCACTGAGCTAAAGAGGCGCGGCCTAGCGGTAGTTTTGCGTACTTCGTGCTTACGCTCGTCTGGATCATCAGGCTTAAGCTGACAACACTTCATATTACCGACTAATATTTGCAGCTATGGCGCACCATTACTGCTTGGCTACACATCTCACACGTAACCGATGTGCTCTCCAACCAACACCACTTACATTTCAGAACATGTCTTTGACACATGTCTACGAAATCACCTTCACCTTCAGATACACTTCCTTGCGACTGATGGAGACGTAGGCAAAGTTTTAAGTTGCTATTTCCATTACGTCACATTGGTCAGAGAAACGGTAATTTACATCTGCAGCGGAACAAAATTACGTTCCGCCCAGCGTGGGGCTCGAACCCACGATCCTGAGATTAAGAGTCTCATGCTCTACCGACTGAGCTAGCCGGGCTGCGTCGGTGACTACGTGTCGGGTCGCACGACACACAGTTCTCGTTTCGGTGGGGTGGTCCCATACAGAATCTCTCCATGCTGCCTAATGTTTTCCTAGCGTCACACACGTCACGTACTTCAGTTTTATTTCATAATCATTTCTGAGAGGTACAGGAATTGCATGAAAACCTGCAGCGCTAGTGGTGTCAAAATTAACACACATATTTGATTTGACTCAGAAGCCGAACGGGTTACTTTCCGACGCTGTCTTAGATGCGCAAATGCCAGCCAAAACTCGCGGTGACGGCACTCAGCCGACCATTTCGCTAGATAACACCGTTCTGGCTGTGTGTGTATCAAGCTCAAGTGCATCTCCAAGCAGGAAATGGACAACAGCAACATTCAGACGATTTCGTACTGCTCAATAGCTACACTAAAACGGTGTGTTTCTTTTGCAGAATTGGAAAAACACGACCGTGACAGGATTCGAACCTGCAATCTTCGGATCCGAAGTCCGACGCCTTATCCATTAGGCCACACGGTCACTGGCCGCCAAGTATTCCTTACATTCGTGTCATCTCGAAACGCTCATACCGCTGAGGAATTGTGTTTTCGTTCTACACAGCCGCTGCCTCTTGCTGCTTCCCACCCATTCGTTACATGCAAGCCTTTACGAGACCGACCAAGTAGAGATTGGGAATCAAGACCACACACTTTGTGCATTCGAAATCGAAGGCAGGGCGTCCCTCGCCGCATTTGCTACGATGGCGATTTGCTACTTCTGCAGAAGCGGCGGCGTCGACGACGACGACGACGACGCTCGCGAGAGGCTCTGTGATATTTGAAAAACACATGTAAAAAATATAATTCAGACTGCCGCCTCCCACCCTACGCTGTACCGCTTTGGAAAATGCTTTATCTGCGACATTCGCCTCAATCACATCTGAGAGTAATTCTAAATAAAACACCTGTTGCTAATTGTTCGTCGTTCCAGACACTGCTTGCTATACGGCCACGACGCGCAACTGATTTCGAAAATTCGTTTGCCTCCTGTGAGGATCGAACTCACGACCCCTGGTTTACTAGACCAGTGCTCTGCCACTGAGCTAAAGAGGCGCGGCCTAGCGGTAGTTTTGCGTACTTCGTGCTTACGCTCGTCTGGATCATCAGGCTTAAGCTGACAACACTTCATATTACCGACTAATATTTGCAGCTATGGCGCACCATTACTGCTTGGCTACACATCTCACACGTAACCGATGTGCTCTCCAACCAACACCACTTACATTTCAGAACATGTCTTTGACACATGTCTACGAAATCACCTTCACCTTCAGATACACTTCCTTGCGACTGATGGAGACGTAGGCAAAGTTTTAAGTTGCTATTTCCATTACGTCACATTGGTCAGAGAAACGGTAATTTACATCTGCAGCGGAACAAAATTACGTTCCGCCCAGCGTGGGGCTCGAACCCACGACCCTGAGATTAAGAGTCTCATGCTCTACCGACTGAGCTAGCCGGGCTGCGTCGGTGACTACGTGTCGGGTCGCACGACACACAGTTCTCGTTTCGGTGGGGTGGTCCCATACAGAATCTCTCCATGCTGCCTAATGTTTTCCTAGCGTCACACACGTCACGTACTTCAGTTTTATTTCATAATCATTTCTGAGAGGTACAGGAATTGCATGAAAACCTGCAGCGCTAGTGGTGTCAAAATTAACACACATATTTGATTTGACTCAGAAGCCGAACGGGTTACTTTCCGACGCTGTCTTAGATGCGCAAATGCCAGCCAAAACTCGCGGTGACGGCACTCAGCCGACCATTTCGCTAGATAACACCGTTCTGGCTGTGTGTGTATCAAGCTCAAGTGCATCTCCAAGCAGGAAATGGACAACAGCAACATTCAGACGATTTCGTACTGCTCAATAGCTACACTAAAACGGTGTGTTTCTTTTGCAGAATTGGAAAAACACGACCGTGACAGGATTCGAACCTGCAATCTTCGGATCCGAAGTCCGACGCCTTATCCATTAGGCCACACGGTCACTGGCCGCCAAGTATTCCTTACATTCGTGTCATCTCGAAACGCTCATACCGCTGAGGAATTGTGTTTTCGTTCTACACAGCCGCTGCCTCTTGCTGCTTCCCACCCATTCGTTACATGCAAGCCTTTACGAGACCGACCAAGTAGAGATTGGGAATCAAGACCACACACTTTGTGCATTCGAAATCGAAGGCAGGGCGTCCCTCGCCGCATTTGCTACGATGGCGATTTGCTACTTCTGCAGAAGCGGCGGCGTCGACGACGACGACGACGACGACGACGCTCGCGAGAGGCTCTGTGATATTTGAAAAACACATGTAGAAAATATAGTCAGACTGCCGCCTCCCACCCTACGCTGTACCGCTTTGGAAAATGCTTTATCTGCGACATTCGCCTCAATCACATCTGAGAGTAATTCTAAATAAAACACCTGTTGCTAATTGTTCGTCGTTCCAGACACTGCTTGCTATACGGCCACGACGCGCAACTGATTTCGAAAATTCGTTTGCCTCCTGTGAGGATCGAACTCACGACCCCTGGTTTACTAGACCAGTGCTCTGCCACTGAGCTAAAGAGGCGCGGCCTAGCGGTAGTTTTGCGTACTTCGTGCTTACGCTCGTCTGGATCATCAGGCTTAAGCTGACAACACTTCATATTACCGACTAATATTTGCAGCTATGGCGCACCATTACTGCTTGGCTACACATCTCACACGTAACCGATGTGCTCTCCAACCAACACCACTTACATTTCAGAACATGTCTTTGACACATGTCTACGAAATCACCTTCACCTTCAGATACACTTCCTTGCGACTGATGGAGACGTAGGCAAAGTTTTAAGTTGCTATTTCCATTACGTCACATTGATCAGAGAAACGGTAATTTACATCTGCAGCGGAACAAAATTACGTTCCGCCCAGCGTGGGGCTCGAACCCACGACCCTGAGATTAAGAGTCTCATGCTCTACCGACTGAGCTAGCCGGGCTGCGTCGGTGACTACGTGTCGGGTCGCACGACACACAGTTCTCGTTTCGGTGGGGTGGTCCCATACAGAATCTCTCCATGCTGCCTAATGTTTTCCTAGCGTCACACACGTCACGTACTTCAGTTTTATTTCATAATCATTTCTGAGAGGTACAGGAATTGCATGAAAACCTGCAGCGCTAGTGGTGTCAAAATTAACACACATATTTGATTTGACTCAGAAGCCGAACGGGTTACTTTCCGACGCTGTCTTAGATGCGCAAATGCCAGCCAAAACTCGCGGTGACGGCACTCAGCCGACCATTTCGCTAGATAACACCGTTCTGGCTGTGTGTGTATCAAGCTCAAGTGCATCTCCAAGCAGGAAATGGACAACAGCAACATTCAGACGATTTCGTACTGCTCAATAGCTACACTAAAACGGTGTGTTTCTTTTGCAGAATTGGAAAAACACGACCGTGACAGGATTCGAACCTGCAATCTTCGGATCCGAAGTCCGACGCCTTATCCATTAGGCCACACGGTCACTGGCCGCCAAGTATTCCTTACATTCGTGTCATCTCGAAACGCTCATACCGCTGAGGAATTGTGTTTTCGTTCTACACAGCCGCTGCCTCTTGCTGCTTCCCACCCATTCGTTACATGCAAGCCTTTACGAGACCGACCAAGTAGAGATTGGGAATCAAGACCACACACTTTGTGCATTCGAAATCGAAGGCAGGGCGTCCCTCGCCGCATTTGCTACGATGGCGATTTGCTACTTCTGCAGAAGCGGCGGCGTCGACGACGACGACGACGCTCGCGAGAGGCTCTGTGATATTTGAAAAACACATGTAAAAAATATAGTCAGACTGCCGCCTCCCACCCTACGCTGTACCGCTTTGGAAAATGCTTTATCTGCGACATTCGCCTCAATCACATCTGAGAGTAATTCTAAATAAAACACCTGTTGCTAATTGTTCGTCGTTCCAGACACTGCTTGCTATACGGCCACGACGCGCAACTGATTTCGAAAATTCGTTTGCCTCCTGTGAGGATCGAACTCACGACCCCTGGTTTACTAGACCAGTGCTCTGCCACTGAGCTAAAGAGGCGCGGCCTAGCGGTAGTTTTGCGTACTTCGTGCTTACGCTCGTCTGGATCATCAGGCTTAAGCTGACAACACTTCATATTACCGACTAATATTTGCAGCTATGGCGCACCATTACTGCTTGGCTACACATCTCACACGTAACCGATGTGCTCTCCAACCAACACCACTTACATTTCAGAACATGTCTTTGACACATGTCTACGAAATCACCTTCACCTTCAGATACACTTCCTTGCGACTGATGGAGACGTAGGCAAAGTTTTAAGTTGCTATTTCCATTACGTCACATTGATCAGAGAAACGGTAATTTACATCTGCAGCGGAACAAAATTACGTTCCGCCCAGCGTGGGGCTCGAACCCACGACCCTGAGATTAAGAGTCTCATGCTCTACCGACTGAGCTAGCCGGGCTGCGTCGGTGACTACGTGTCGGGTCGCACGACACACAGTTCTCGTTTCGGTGGGGTGGTCCCATACAGAATCTCTCCATGCTGCCTAATGTTTTCCTAGCGTCACACACGTCACGTACTTCAGTTTTATTTCATAATCATTTCTGAGAGGTACAGGAATTGCATGAAAACCTGCAGCGCTAGTGGTGTCAAAATTAACACACATATTTGATTTGACTCAGAAGCCGAACGGGTTACTTTCCGACGCTGTCTTAGATGCGCAAATGCCAGCCAAAACTCGCGGTGACGGCACTCAGCCGACCATTTCGCTAGATAACACCGTTCTGGCTGTGTGTGTATCAAGCTCAAGTGCATCTCCAAGCAGGAAATGGACAACAGCAACATTCAGACGATTTCGTACTGCTCAATAGCTACACTAAAACGGTGTGTTTCTTTTGCAGAATTGGAAAAACACGACCGTGACAGGATTCGAACCTGCAATCTTCGGATCCGAAGTCCGACGCCTTATCCATTAGGCCACACGGTCACTGGCCGCCAAGTATTCCTTACATTCGTGTCATCTCGAAACGCTCATACCGCTGAGGAATTGTGTTTTCGTTCTACACAGCCGCTGCCTCTTGCTGCTTCCCACCCATTCGTTACATGCAAGCCTTTACGAGACCGACCAAGTAGAGATTGGGAATCAAGACCACACACTTTGTGCATTCGAAATCGAAGGCAGGGCGTCCCTCGCCGCATTTGCTACGATGGCGATTTGCTACTTCTGCAGAAGCGGCGGCGTCGACGACGACGACGACGACGCTCGCGAGAGGCTCTGTGATATTTGAAAAACACATGTAAAAAATATAATTCAGACTGCCGCCTCCCACCCTACGCTGTACCGCTTTGGAAAATGCTTTATCTGCGACATTCGCCTCAATCACATCTGAGAGTAATTCTAAATAAAACACCTGTTGCTAATTGTTCGTCGTTCCAGACACTGCTTGCTATACGGCCACGACGCGCAACTGATTTCGAAAATTCGTTTGCCTCCTGTGAGGATCGAACTCACGACCCCTGGTTTACTAGACCAGTGCTCTGCCACTGAGCTAAAGAGGCGCGGCCTAGCGGTAGTTTTGCGTACTTCGTGCTTACGCTCGTCTGGATCATCAGGCTTAAGCTGACAACACTTCATATTACCGACTAATATTTGCAGCTATGGCGCACCATTACTGCTTGGCTACACATCTCACACGTAACCGATGTGCTCTCCAACCAACACCACTTACATTTCAGAACATGTCTTTGACACATGTCTACGAAATCACCTTCACCTTCAGATACACTTCCTTGCGACTGATGGAGACGTAGGCAAAGTTTTAAGTTGCTATTTCCATTACGTCACATTGATCAGAGAAACGGTAATTTACATCTGCAGCGGAACAAAATTACGTTCCGCCCAGCGTGGGGCTCGAACCCACGACCCTGAGATTAAGAGTCTCATGCTCTACCGACTGAGCTAGCCGGGCTGCGTCGGTGACTACGTGTCGGGTCGCACGACACACAGTTCTCGTTTCGGTGGGGTGGTCCCATACAGAATCTCTCCATGCTGCCTAATGTTTTCCTAGCGTCACACACGTCACGTACTTCAGTTTTATTTCATAATCATTTCTGAGAGGTACAGGAATTGCATGAAAACCTGCAGCGCTAGTGGT
Source organism: Schistocerca americana (assembly GCF_021461395.2). NCBI lineage: Eukaryota > Metazoa > Arthropoda > Insecta > Orthoptera > Acrididae > Schistocerca > Schistocerca americana. The sequence goes on from NW_025725554.1 coordinate 118,395, forward strand.
GTCAAAATTAACACACATATTTGATTTGACTCAGAAGCCGAACGGGTTACTTTCCGACGCTGTCTTAGATGCGCAAATGCCAGCCAAAACTCGCGGTGACGGCACTCAGCCGACCATTTCGCTAGATAACACCGTTCTGGCTGTGTGTGTATCAAGCTCAAGTGCATCTCCAAGCAGGAAATGGACAACAGCAACATTCAGACGATTTCGTACTGCTCAATAGCTACACTAAAACGGTGTGTTTCTTTTGCAGAATTGGAAAAACACGACCGTGACAGGATTCGAACCTGCAATCTTCGGATCCGAAGTCCGACGCCTTATCCATTAGGCCACACGGTCACTGGCCGCCAAGTATTCCTTACATTCGTGTCATCTCGAAACGCTCATACCGCTGAGGAATTGTGTTTTCGTTCTACACAGCCGCTGCCTCTTGCTGCTTCCCACCCATTCGTTACATGCAAGCCTTTACGAGACCGACCAAGTAGAGATTGGGAATCAAGACCACACACTTTGTGCATTCGAAATCGAAGGCAGGGCGTCCCTCGCCGCATTTGCTACGATGGCGATTTGCTACTTCTGCAGAAGCGGCGGCGTCGACGACGACGACGACGACGACGCTCGCGAGAGGCTCTGTGATATTTGAAAAACACATGTAAAAAATATAATTCAGACTGCCGCCTCCCACCCTACGCTGTACCGCTTTGGAAAATGCTTTATCTGCGACATTCGCCTCAATCACATCTGAGAGTAATTCTAAATAAAACACCTGTTGCTAATTGTTCGTCGTTCCAGACACTGCTTGCTATACGGCCACGACGCGCAACTGATTTCGAAAATTCGTTTGCCTCCTGTGAGGATCGAACTCACGACCCCTGGTTTACTAGACCAGTGCTCTGCCACTTTTTTTTTTTTTTTTTTTTTAGGAATCAGTGCCTGTCGCTGTCGAAGTTCTCTTATTGTTTAATCTGTAGGGCCGGCCGTTGACGAGGAACGGTACCAATGAAGAGTGAGGAGGTGTTATCCAACACCTTGCTTTTCAAAAATAATGGCGATCATGTTTCCAAAATTTTTTTTGACTGCGGAGAACCGCGTCATTTGCCACTGTGCTGTTCGCATGTAAGTTTCAAAACTTACGAGATCGTCGTCGCCATTGTGGCAAATAACATATGTCACATAGTGTCCCAGTAGCCACATCACAGTGTTGTTCTTGGTCGCAGGATAATATTTGGTGTCTGGCCAGAGGAGGAAATCGGTGGAGTGACTGGCCGCACTGCTGCGAGTTAAGAGACCCAAACGTTGTTGCACCCATTTCCAGTTAAGTAGATGGCCACCGCATGTAAATCTGTGGCGTAAGGTGTCGACCAGGCCACAACGCGCACATCGATCACTGTCTTGTAAGCCTATGCGGTGCAACCGTTCATTTGTGGGGATAACACTATTAACAACCTGATACCACGTGGATGCCACAACGGAAGTATGGATGGATAAACTGATGTTGTGCCAGACTATATTCCATTGGACACTTGGGTGTTTGATTTCCATGGGGTGGTGTATCATAGTTCGATGCCATCTGTCGAGCAGAACCTTTGCCGATAAATCCGACCTGTGAACAACGGCGCCCCCGATGTAACTTACTTCGAGATAATAGTACCGGACATGTTTTAGTTGAAAATTGATGTGTCCTACAGCAGTGGGTGGACGGAGATCTATAGGACGTAAAATGTGAAAGAGCCAATGAGTGATACTGAGTGGTTCCTTCCTCAACAACATGGTAATGCGTTTGATGTACAAGGCCGTACACTTCCTGTCGATGTCTGGTAAATTGAGTCCTCCAGCCTTCCGTGGCATGGTCAATGTGGTATATTTCGATTTAAAAATGTTCCCTTTCCAGAGAAAATAGTTGGAGATTTTCATAAGTCGCTTCGCCTGTAACGTGGGAATCGGAAAAATTTGGGCCATGTAGTAGGCTTTACTGAAAATGTAAGTGTCGAGGAGACGAATTCGTTGAAGCAGGTTGATAGACCGCCAGTTGTTTTCGCGAATAGCGCCGTGCATGGAATCGGCGATCCGCCGCCAATTTTTGGCACACATTTTCAGTGGGCATCGATCGACAATCATACCTAAGGTTGTGTGGGTTTCCGCAGTTTGTGCCCACGGGACGGTTACGTTTGCCAATCCACGGATTTTGACGAATCTGCATTTATCGGTGTTGATTCGTGCTCCAGAGACACGGCAGTAGTCATCAATTTCGGACTTAAGGATGGGTATTTCTTCTTCGGCCCGTATTAAAACCCCGACATCATCGGCGTAAGCGCGAACCACAAAAGAAGGACCGGTCGTGGTCAGGCCGGTCAGTTTATCGTCGACGGAGCGTAGGAATGGTTCGAGCGCCAGCACGAACAAGAGCATGGAGAGGGGGCTCCCCTGCGGGACCCCTCTTTGAATCTCGATAGGCTGCGTGAGCTGTCCATTGACGCTAACCTTTGTTGTGATACCAGTTATCAGGTGTCGTATGACGGCAACAACGCATTCATTGAATCCACAATGCTGCAGGAAACGCATGAGATAATCATGACTCACACGATCGAATGCTTTAGAAAAGTCAAGAAATAAGAGTGCACAGTTCACGTTAGTCACCGATGCTATTGAAATAATGTCTCTATATTCCGACACGGGTGTCATAATGGACCGACCAGGGAAACAGGATTGATGATTTTGGACCACCTTTTTCACCACCGCCGTTAGTCTGCTATGTAGTGCTCTGGCAAAAGTTTTATAATCGAAATTGAGTAGAGTTATCGGACGATAATGATCAAGATCTTTCCGGTGTTTGCGTTTGGGAATCAAGACAGTTCTGCCTTCCTTGAGGTCTACTGGCAAGGGAGTCCCGCGCATCACCTCGTTGAGGACTGTTGTAAAGGCTTGTCCAATGAGAGGCCAGAAGCGCACATAGAATTCTTTCGGCAGCCCATCAGGGCCGGGGGATTTTTGTGACGGGGAACTAGTGATCAGGTCCAGGACGTCATCCGCATCAAAATCTTGCAATATCGCGCAGTTATCGGCGTGCGTGACTTCTGAAGGTGGAGTACAGAAAGCCACAGTGTCAACAGTCCCACGGGTAGCACATTGCGAGTACAGTTGAGTAAAATATTCGGCAACGGCGCGAAGGATATCCCTCTGATGAGTGAGGAGGACCCCATCAGCGGTCTCAAGTTCCTCAATAAACGTTCTCTGGCGGTTCGCACGGTGCTTGATAAGGTGGTACAGGGACGTGACTTCGTCTTCCTGGAGCGACTTAGTGTGAGCTTTGGTCTGCAGCCCCGCAAGTTGTGTACGCTTTATGGCTAGTAGTTTGGCCTTGATTTTCTTGATCCCTTCCAAGTTCGTATTCGTTACGGTTACTTGCGTATACAACTCCCGCAATACCGTCTGGTAAAAATCGATGGTTCGTTTGGTATCCTGGGCTCGTTGCCAGCCATAATTTTTCAGAGTTTGTCTCATCCTCCGTTTGACTACCTCATTCCACCAGGCGATATTGGTAGCGTACTTACAACGTCGCTTGAGACAGTCCGTCCACGTCGCATGAATAACATCTTGTATGTAATTATCCGTCAGGAGAGAAACATTGAGGCTCCATTGATTCCGGAATCGGTGAGTCCGTTGTCTGTCTAAACTGATCGTTACGGAAAGGGCACAATGGTCTGAAAAGCTAGCTGGAATGACATCCGTGTCGAGAACACGATGGCAGATATTCTCCGTGACGTACAACCGATCAAGGCGGCTGCATGCCGTCGAAGTAAAGTACGTAAATTTAACCTTAGTGGGGTTCTTGAGTTCCCATGTATCCTGCATTCGCAGATGACGTACCAGATCATGCAATTCCCGACAGTAATTGAAGTTCGGAGACTGATCTTTTCGATTGAGGACACAATTGAAGTCGCCACTAAGGATGAATTGTGATGGGTTCCGTCGCAACAAATAGATGATGTCTTCTTTGAAAAATTTGGCTCTGTCGGATTTGCGAGTTGAACCAGACGGTGCGTAGATGTTCACTATGGTGACGTCAAAAATTTGACAGGCAATACCTCTACCACACTCGAGTATTTCAATACTTCGAACAGGGATGCCCTCGCGTAATAAAATGGCTGTGCCGGTGCTCGTGTCTTTCGTTACATTTGCTATCGTATGAAAACCAGGGACGGTGAGACTTAACATAGACACTTCCTGTAGGAGTACAACATCGGCTTCAGAGTCGTAGATAAACTGTCGCAACAACGCTGTTTTCAAAGCTGAAGTGATCTTGTTAATATTAAGAGACAGAAATTTATATGCCTGGGTCGTGCCCATCGAAGGAGGAAGAAAGCTGCATTGCATTAGCGGCCCAGTCCATCGCACCGTCAGATTGCGAATTTACAGTGCCAGGTTCGCGTCCAGATTCCGCGGCTCCTTTGTTCGGAGTCTTTCTTCGGGCCGCGGAGACATTTGGTTTGGGTTTAGTTTTCCGTCGTCCACCAGTCGGGAGTTCCATGGCAGAAGGTGGGGTGGGCGGATCATGACTGAAATCGGCAGTCGGAGTGCCGGCTTCCTCCACTGTAGCTAACTCGTGCGAAATCGCGGCGGCAGAAAGCAAGGTGTGTTTGTTTGTATTCACACGGTCTGTTGGTAAACAGTCTTCCGGCCTCTCAGGTTGGTTGTGTTCAGCGACGGGCAGGTTGGTGGTTACAACGGTCTCCGGACCAACGTCCTCGTCGGGTGTCTGTAGAGCCGACATCGGACGGTCGTCCACTTGTTGGGCATCCAAGTCGTGTAGTGGCGGGCCGGCCGGCGCCGTCACAACAGTCAGCTGTAAACACTGGTCGACACCGTTGTTGACCGACGCCGCCGGGGAAGCAGCGGCGTCGGAGCCCTCACCTTTGCTGTCCACGGCAAGGGATTCCTGCGAGGGAGGGTTCGCGTCCGTGACAGATATCTGGTCGTTGGCCGACAACTCTTCATCAGTTCCACTATCGTCACAGGTACGGCGTCGTTTGTTACCGACCGATAACGTTGTGCTGACAGCAAGTGGAAGCTTCTCGCTCTTTTGTGCTAAAGGCGGGAAGGACTCGTTACTAAGATCGGGTTCAACAGCCTCTGACGTACTGTGTTGCAAAGTTGTCTCCCCCAACTTCTGATGTTGGGTCATAATATCAGCTAGTGTCAACCTCTGGCGTTTTTGTAAGGAGTTTTTAAGCACGAAAACACGCCGAGGACAATCACTGCGTAAATGACCGCTCTCGTTACAAATATAACAAGTTTCTACTTGCCCACTATAAACGACATGTGCTTTATAGCCACAGACCACGATATTCGAGGGAATATTAACTTTAATGCTCATATCAACAGAACGAACCCCACTGTAGCATTGCAATTTGTGTTGGCTAGACCATTTTTCCATTCTGATTTGTCGAATATCACCGTATTTAGCAAGAACATCCTTCAACAGGTAATCGTCAACTTCTGGTGGCAAATTGAATACCCGAACCTGCTTATATTCTACATCAGCATTGGTGATTATCACGGTACTCACCGACTGGTCTCGATGATGGAATTCCGCCTTTCCTCCAGTTTTCTGCAAGATTTTCTCCAGTTGCAACGGAGTGAGAAACTTGACAAAGAAACAGTAATCCGCCATATCATAGTACGCTGTGTGAACCTGGTCGGACGTTATCCCAATTATATCCACAATCCAATCATGAATTTCCAGGGAGCTTGGTTGCACACGACGCGATGCCTTGTCAAACTCAAAACACAATGTATTCTTTCGGGGAACCGATTTAGCCATAACTGTAACGATAAGCGGCCGAAACCGCTAGTAAGATAAACAAGACGACGAGAACAGACAAAAACTCAAAATACCACGAGAAAACGCACAATCACAGACACAAGAAACGATCAAAACACGGCTTGCGGCGCTACGACGGCACGGAAGTTTAAGCACGTCCGATCGCTGTCGCGGCTCAAGCGCAACTGCCACTGAGCTAAAGAGGCGCGGCCTAGCGGTAGTTTTGCGTACTTCGTGCTTACGCTCGTCTGGATCATCAGGCTTAAGCTGACAACACTTCATATTACCGACTAATATTTGCAGCTATGGCGCACCATTACTGCTTGGCTACACATCTCACACGTAACCGATGTGCTCTCCAACCAACACCACTTACATTTCAGAACATGTCTTTGACACATGTCTACGAAATCACCTTCACCTTCAGATACACTTCCTTGCGACTGATGGAGACGTAGGCAAAGTTTTAAGTTGCTATTTCCATTACGTCACATTGATCAGAGAAACGGTAATTTACATCTGCAGCGGAACAAAATCACGTTCCGCCCAGCGTGGGGCTCGAACCCACGACCCTGAGATTAAGAGTCTCATGCTCTACCGACTGAGCTAGCCGGGCTGCGTCGGTGACTACGTGTCGGGTCGCACGACACACAGTTCTCGTTTCGGTGGGGTGGTCCCATACAGAATCTCTCCATGCTGCCTAATGTTTTCCTAGCGTCACACACGTCACGTACTTCAGTTTTATTTCATAATCATTTCTGAGAGGTACAGGAATTGCATGAAAACCTGCAGCGCTAGTGGTGTCAAAATTAACACACATATTTGATTTGACTCAGAAGCCGAACGGGTTACTTTCCGACGCTGTCTTAGATGCGCAAATGCCAGCCAAAACTCGCGGTGACGGCACTCAGCCGACCATTTCGCTAGATAACACCGTTCTGGCTGTGTGTGTATCAAGCTCAAGTGCATCTCCAAGCAGGAAATGGACAACAGCAACATTCAGACGATTTCGTACTGCTCAATAGCTACACTAAAACGGTGTGTTTCTTTTGCAGAATTGGAAAAACACGACCGTGACAGGATTCGAACCTGCAATCTTCGGATCCGAAGTCCGACGCCTTATCCATTAGGCCACACGGTCACTGGCCGCCAAGTATTCCTTACATTCGTGTCATCTCGAAACGCTCATACCGCTGAGGAATTGTGTTTTCGTTCTACACAGCCGCTGCCTCTTGCTGCTTCCCACCCATTCGTTACATGCAAGCCTTTACGAGACCGACCAAGTAGAGATTGGGAATCAAGACCACACACTTTGTGCATTCGAAATCGAAGGCAGGGCGTCCCTCGCCGCATTTGCTACGATGGCGATTTGCTACTTCTGCAGAAGCGGCGGCGTCGACGACGACGACGACGACGCTCGCGAGAGGCTCTGTGATATTTGAAAAACACATGTAAAAAATATAATTCAGACTGCCGCCTCCCACCCTACGCTGTACCGCTTTGGAAAATGCTTTATCTGCGACATTCGCCTCAATCACATCTGAGAGTAATTCTAAATAAAACACCTGTTGCTAATTGTTCGTCGTTCCAGACACTGCTTGCTATACGGCCACGACGCGCAACTGATTTCGAAAATTCGTTTGCCTCCTGTGAGGATCGAACTCACGACCCCTGGTTTACTAGACCAGTGCTCTGCCACTGAGCTAAAGAGGCGCGGCCTAGCGGTAGTTTTGCGTACTTCGTGCTTACGCTCGTCTGGATCATCAGGCTTAAGCTGACAACACTTCATATTACCGACTAATATTTGCAGCTATGGCGCACCATTACTGCTTGGCTACACATCTCACACGTAACCGATGTGCTCTCCAACCAACACCACTTACATTTCAGAACATGTCTTTGACACATGTCTACGAAATCACCTTCACCTTCAGATACACTTCCTTGCGACTGATGGAGACGTAGGCAAAGTTTTAAGTTGCTATTTCCATTACGTCACATTGATCAGAGAAACGGTAATTTACATCTGCAGCGGAACAAAATTACGTCCCGCCCAGCGTGGGGCTCGAACCCACGACCCTGAGATTAAGAGTCTCATGCTCTACCGACTGAGCTAGCCGGGCTGCGTCGGTGACTACGTGTCGGGTCGCACGACACACAGTTCTCGTTTCGGTGGGGTGGTCCCATACAGAATCTCTCCATGCTGCCTAATGTTTTCCTAGCGTCACACACGTCACGTACTTCAGTTTTATTTCATAATCATTTCTGAGAGGTACAGGAATTGCATGAAAACCTGCAGCGCTAGTGGTGTCAAAATTAACACACATATTTGATTTGACTCAGAAGCCGAACGGGTTACTTTCCGACGCTGTCTTAGATGCGCAAATGCCAGCCAAAACTCGCGGTGACGGCACTCAGCCGACCATTTCGCTAGATAACACCGTTCTGGCTGTGTGTGTATCAAGCTCAAGTGCATCTCCAAGCAGGAAATGGACAACAGCAACATTCAGACGATTTCGTACTGCTCAATAGCTACACTAAAACGGTGTGTTTCTTTTGCAGAATTGGAAAAACACGACCGTGACAGGATTCGAACCTGCAATCTTCGGATCCGAAGTCCGACGCCTTATCCATTAGGCCACACGGTCACTGGCCGCCAAGTATTCCTTACATTCGTGTCATCTCGAAACGCTCATACCGCTGAGGAATTGTGTTTTCGTTCTACACAGCCGCTGCCTCTTGCTGCTTCCCACCCATTCGTTACATGCAAGCCTTTACGAGACCGACCAAGTAGAGATTGGGAATCAAGACCACACACTTTGTGCATTCGAAATCGAAGGCAGGACGTCCCTCGCCGCATTTGCTACGATGGCGATTTGCTACTTCTGCAGAAGCGGCGGCGTCGACGACGACGACGACGCTCGCGAGAGGCTCTGTGATATTTGAAAAACACATGTAAAAAATATAGTCAGACTGCCGCCTCCCACCCTACGCTGTACCGCTTTGGAAAATGCTTTATCTGCGACATTCGCCTCAATCACATCTGAGAGTAATTCTAAATAAAACACCTGTTGCTAATTGTTCGTCGTTCCAGACACTGCTTGCTATACGGCCACGACGCGCAACTGATTTCGAAAATTCGTTTGCCTCCTGTGAGGATCGAACTCACGACCCCTGGTTTACTAGACCAGTGCTCTGCCACTGAGCTAAAGAGGCGCGGCCTAGCGGTAGTATTGCGTACTTCGTGCTTACGCTCGTCTGGATCATCAGGCTTAAGCTGACAACACTTCATATTACCGACTAATATTTGCAGCTATGGCGCACCATTACTGCTTGGCTACACATCTCACACGTAACCGATGTGCTCTCCAACCAACACCACTTACATTTCAGAACATGTCTTTGACACATGTCTACGAAATCACCTTCACCTTCAGATACACTTCCTTGCGACTGATGGAGACGTAGGCAAAGTTTTAAGTTGCTATTTCCATTACGTCACATTGATCAGAGAAACGGTAATTTACATCTGCAGCGGAACAAAATTACGTTCCGCCCAGCGTGGGGCTCGAACCCACGACCCTGAGATTAAGAGTCTCATGCTCTACCGACTGAGCTAGCCGGGCTGCGTCGGTGACTACGTGTCGGGTCGCACGACACACAGTTCTCGTTTCGGTGGGGTGGTCCCATACAGAATCTCTCCATGCTGCCTAATGTTTTCCTAGCGTCACACACGTCACGTACTTCAGTTTTATTTCATAATCATTTCTGAGAGGTACAGGAATTGCATGAAAACCTGCAGCGCTAGTGGTGTCAAAATTAACACACATATTTGATTTGACTCAGAAGCCGAACGGGTTACTTTCCGACGCTGTCTTAGATGCGCAAATGCCAGCCAAAACTCGCGGTGACGGCACTCAGCCGACCATTTCGCTAGATAACACCGTTCTGGCTGTGTGTGTATCAAGCTCAAGTGCATCTCCAAGCAGGAAATGGACAACAGCAACATTCAGACGATTTCGTACTGCTCAATAGCTACACTAAAACGGTGTGTTTCTTTTGCAGAATTGGAAAAACACGACCGTGACAGGATTCGAACCTGCAATCTTCGGATCCGAAGTCCGACGCCTTATCCATTAGGCCACACGGTCACTGGCCGCCAAGTATTCCTTACATTCGTGTCATCTCGAAACGCTCATACCGCTGAGGAATTGTGTTTTCGTTCTACACAGCCGCTGCCTCTTGCTGCTTCCCACCCATTCGTTACATGCAAGCCTTTACGAGACCGACCAAGTAGAGATTGGGAATCAAGACCACACACTTTGTGCATTCGAAATCGAAGGCAGGGCGTCCCTCGCCGCATTTGCTACGATGGCGATTTGCTACTTCTGCAGAAGCGGCGGCGTCGACGACGACGACGACGACGCTCGCGAGAGGCTCTGTGATATTTGAAAAACACATGTAAAAAATATAATTCAGACTGCCGCCTCCCACCCTACGCTGTACCGCTTTGGAAAATGCTTTATCTGCGACATTCGCCTCAATCACATCTGAGAGTAATTCTAAATAAAACACCTGTTGCTAATTGTTCGTCGTTCCAGACACTGCTTGCTATACGGCCACGACGCGCAACTGATTTCGAAAATTCGTTTGCCTCCTGTGAGGATCGAACTCACGACCCCTGGTTTACTAGACCAGTGCTCTGCCACTGAGCTAAAGAGGCGCGGCCTAGCGGTAGTTTTGCGTACTTCGTGCTTACGCTCGTCTGGATCATCAGGCTTAAGCTGACAACACTTCATATTACCGACTAATATTTGCAGCTATGGCGCACCATTACTGCTTGGCTACACATCTCACACGTAACCGATGTGCTCTCCAACCAACACCACTTACATTTCAGAACATGTCTTTGACACATGTCTACGAAATCACCTTCACCTTCAGATACACTTCCTTGCGACTGATGGAGACGTAGGCAAAGTTTTAAGTTGCTATTTCCATTACGTCACATTGATCAGAGAAACGGTAATTTACATCTGCAGCGGAACAAAATTACGTTCCGCCCAGCGTGGGGCTCGAACCCACGACCCTGAGATTAAGAGTCTCATGCTCTACCGACTGAGCTAGCCGGGCTGCGTCGGTGACTACGTGTCGGGTCGCACGACACACAGTTCTCGTTTCGGTGGGGTGGTCCCATACAGAATCTCTCCATGCTGCCTAATGTTTTCCTAGCGTCACACACGTCACGTACTTCAGTTTTATTTCATAATCATTTCTGAGAGGTACAGGAATTGCATGAAAACCTGCAGCGCTAGTGGTGTCAAAATTAACACACATATTTGATTTGACTCAGAAGCCGAACGGGTTACTTTCCGACGCTGTCTTAGATGCGCAAATGCCAGCCAAAACTCGCGGTGACGGCACTCAGCCGACCATTTCGCTAGATAACACCGTTCTGGCTGTGTGTGTATCAAGCTCAAGTGCATCTCCAAGCAGGAAATGGACAACAGCAACATTCAGACGATTTCGTACTGCTCAATAGCTACACTAAAACGGTGTGTTTCTTTTGCAGAATTGGAAAAACACGACCGTGACAGGATTCGAACCTGCAATCTTCGGATCCGAAGTCCGACGCCTTATCCATTAGGCCACACGGTCACTGGCCGCCAAGTATTCCTTACATTCGTGTCATCTCGAAACGCTCATACCGCTGAGGAATTGTGTTTTCGTTCTACACAGCCGCTGCCTCTTGCTGCTTCCCACCCATTCGTTACATGCAAGCCTTTACGAGACCGACCAAGTAGAGATTGGGAATCAAGACCACACACTTTGTGCATTCGAAATCGAAGGCAGGGCGTCCCTCGCCGCATTTGCTACGATGGCGATTTGCTACTTCTGCAGAAGCGGCGGCGTCGACGACGACGACGACGCTCGCGAGAGGCTCTGTGATATTTGAAAAACACATGTAAAAAATATAGTCAGACTGCCGCCTCCCACCCTACGCTGTACCGCTTTGGAAAATGCTTTATCTGCGACATTCGCCTCAATCACATCTGAGAGTAATTCTAAATAAAACACCTGTTGCTAATTGTTCGTCGTTCCAGACACTGCTTGCTATACGGCCACGACGCGCAACTGATTTCGAAAATTCGTTTGCCTCCTGTGAGGATCGAACTCACGACCCCTGGTTTACTAGACCAGTGCTCTGCCACTGAGCTAAAGAGGCGCGGCCTAGCGGTAGTTTTGCGTACTTCGTGCTTACGCTCGTCTGGATCATCAGGCTTAAGCTGACAACACTTCATATTACCGACTAATATTTGCAGCTATGGCGCACCATTACTGCTTGGCTACACATCTCACACGTAACCGATGTGCTCTCCAACCAACACCACTTACATTTCAGAACATGTCTTTGACACATGTCTACGAAATCACCTTCACCTTCAGATACACTTCCTTGCGACTGATGGAGACGTAGGCAAAGTTTTAAGTTGCTATTTCCATTACGTCACATTGATCAGAGAAACGGTAATTTACATCTGCAGCGGAACAAAATTACGTTCCGCCCAGCGTGGGGCTCGAACCCACGACCCTGAGATTAAGAGTCTCATGCTCTACCGACTGAGCTAGCCGGGCTGCGTCGGTGACTACGTGTCGGGTCGCACGACACACAGTTCTCGTTTCGGTGGGGTGGTCCCATACAGAATCTCTCCATGCTGCCTAATGTTTTCCTAGCGTCACACACGTCACGTACTTCAGTTTTATTTCATAATCATTTCTGAGAGGTACAGGAATTGCATGAAAACCTGCAGCGCTAGTGGTGTCAAAATTAACACACATATTTGATTTGACTCAGAAGCCGAACGGGTTACTTTCCGACGCTGTCTTAGATGCGCAAATGCCAGCCAAAACTCGCGGTGACGGCACTCAGCCGACCATTTCGCTAGATAACACCGTTCTGGCTGTGTGTGTATCAAGCTCAAGTGCATCTCCAAGCAGGAAATGGACAACAGCAACATTCAGACGATTTCGTACTGCTCAATAGCTACACTAAAACGGTGTGTTTCTTTTGCAGAATTGGAAAAACACGACCGTGACAGGATTCGAACCTGCAATCTTCGGATCCGAAGTCCGACGCCTTATCCATTAGGCCACACGGTCACTGGCCGCCAAGTATTCCTTACATTCGTGTCATCTCGAAACGCTCATACCGCTGAGGAATTGTGTTTTCGTTCTACACAGCCGCTGCCTCTTGCTGCTTCCCACCCATTCGTTACATGCAAGCCTTTACGAGACCGACCAAGTAGAGATTGGGAATCAAGACCACACACTTTGTGCATTCGAAATCGAAGGCAGGGCGTCCCTCGCCGCATTTGCTACGATGGCGATTTGCTACTTCTGCAGAAGCGGCGGCGTCGACGACGACGACGACGACGCTCGCGAGAGGCTCTGTGATATTTGAAAAACACATGTAAAAAATATAATTCAGACTGCCGCCTCCCACCCTACGCTGTACCGCTTTGGAAAATGCTTTATCTGCGACATTCGCCTCAATCACATCTGAGAGTAATTCTAAATAAAACACCTGTTGCTAATTGTTCGTCGTTCCAGACACTGCTTGCTATACGGCCACGACGCGCAACTGATTTCGAAAATTCGTTTGCCTCCTGTGAGGATCGAACTCACGACCCCTGGTTTACTAGACCAGTGCTCTGCCACTGAGCTAAAGAGGCGCGGCCTAGCGGTAGTTTTGCGTACTTCGTGCTTACGCTCGTCTGGATCATCAGGCTTAAGCTGACAACACTTCATATTACCGACTAATATTTGCAGCTATGGCGCACCATTACTGCTTGGCTACACATCTCACACGTAACCGATGTGCTCTCCAACCAACACCACTTACATTTCAGAACATGTCTTTGACACATGTCTACGAAATCACCTTCACCTTCAGATACACTTCCTTGCGACTGATGGAGACGTAGGCAAAGTTTTAAGTTGCTATTTCCATTACGTCACATTGATCAGAGAAACGGTAATTTACATCTGCAGCGGAACAAAATTACGTTCCGCCCAGCGTGGGGCTCGAACCCACGACCCTGAGATTAAGAGTCTCATGCTCTACCGACTGAGCTAGCCGGGCTGCGTCGGTGACTACGTGTCGGGTCGCACGACACACAGTTCTCGTTTCGGTGGGGTGGTCCCATACAGAATCTCTCCATGCTGCCTAATGTTTTCCTAGCGTCACACACGTCACGTACTTCAGTTTTATTTCATAATCATTTCTGAGAGGTACAGGAATTGCATGAAAACCTGCAGCGCTAGTGGTGTCAAAATTAACACACATATTTGATTTGACTCAGAAGCCGAACGGGTTACTTTCCGACGCTGTCTTAGATGCGCAAATGCCAGCCAAAACTCGCGGTGACGGCACTCAGCCGACCATTTCGCTAGATAACACCGTTCTGGCTGTGTGTGTATCAAGCTCAAGTGCATCTCCAAGCAGGAAATGGACAACAGCAACATTCAGACGATTTCGTACTGCTCAATAGCTACACTAAAACGGTGTGTTTCTTTTGCAGAATTGGAAAAACACGACCGTGACAGGATTCGAACCTGCAATCTTCGGATCCGAAGTCCGACGCCTTATCCATTAGGCCACACGGTCACTGGCCGCCAAGTATTCCTTACATTCGTGTCATCTCGAAACGCTCATACCGCTGAGGAATTGTGTTTTCGTTCTACACAGCCGCTGCCTCTTGCTGCTTCCCACCCATTCGTTACATGCAAGCCTTTACGAGACCGACCAAGTAGAGATTGGGAATCAAGACCACACACTTTGTGCATTCGAAATCGAAGGCAGGGCGTCCCTCGCCGCATTTGCTACGATGGCGATTTGCTACTTCTGCAGAAGCGGCGGCGTCGACGACGACGACGACGACGCTCGCGAGAGGCTCTGTGATATTTGAAAAACACATGTAAAAAATATAATTCAGACTGCCGCCTCCCACCCTACGCTGTACCGCTTTGGAAAATGCTTTATCTGCGACATTCGCCTCAATCACATCTGAGAGTAATTCTAAATAAAACACCTGTTGCTAATTGTTCGTCGTTCCAGACACTGCTTGCTATACGGCCACGACGCGCAACTGATTTCGAAAATTCGTTTGCCTCCTGTGAGGATCGAACTCACGACCCCTGGTTTACTAGACCAGTGCTCTGCCACTGAGCTAAAGAGGCGCGGCCTAGCGGTAGTTTTGCGTACTTCGTGCTTACGCTCGTCTGGATCATCAGGCTTAAGCTGACAACACTTCATATTACCGACTAATATTTGCAGCTATGGCGCACCATTACTGCTTGGCTACACATCTCACACGTAACCGATGTGCTCTCCAACCAACACCACTTACATTTCAGAACATGTCTTTGACACATGTCTACGAAATCACCTTCACCTTCAGATACACTTCCTTGCGACTGATGGAGACGTAGGCAAAGTTTTAAGTTGCTATTTCCATTACGTCACATTGATCAGAGAAACGGTAATTTACATCTGCAGCGGAACAAAATTACGTTCCGCCCAGCGTGGGGCTCGAACCCACGACCCTGAGATTAAGAGTCTCATGCTCTACCGACTGAGCTAGCCGGGCTGCGTCGGTGACTACGTGTCGGGTCGCACGACACACAGTTCTCGTTTCGGTGGGGTGGTCCCATACAGAATCTCTCCATGCTGCCTAATGTTTTCCTAGCGTCACACACGTCACGTACTTCAGTTTTATTTCATAATCATTTCTGAGAGGTACAGGAATTGCATGAAAACCTGCAGCGCTAGTGGTGTCAAAATTAACACACATATTTGATTTGACTCAGAAGCCGAACGGGTTACTTTCCGACGCTGTCTTAGATGCGCAAATGCCAGCCAAAACTCGCGGTGACGGCACTCAGCCGACCATTTCGCTAGATAACACCGTTCTGGCTGTGTGTGTATCAAGCTCAAGTGCATCTCCAAGCAGGAAATGGACAACAGCAACATTCAGACGATTTCGTACTGCTCAATAGCTACACTAAAACGGTGTGTTTCTTTTGCAGAATTGGAAAAACACGACCGTGACAGGATTCGAACCTGCAATCTTCGGATCCGAAGTCCGACGCCTTATCCATTAGGCCACACGGTCACTGGCCGCCAAGTATTCCTTACATTCGTGTCATCTCGAAACGCTCATACCGCTGAGGAATTGTGTTTTCGTTCTACACAGCCGCTGCCTCTTGCTGCTTCCCACCCATTCGTTACATGCAAGCCTTTACGAGACCGACCAAGTAGAGATTGGGAATCAAGACCACACACTTTGTGCATTCGAAATCGAAGGCAGGGCGTCCCTCGCCGCATTTGCTACGATGGCGATTTGCTACTTCTGCAGAAGCGGCGGCGTCGACGACGACGACGACGACGCTCGCGAGAGGCTCTGTGATATTTGAAAAACACATGTAAAAAATATAATTCAGACTGCCGCCTCCCACCCTACGCTGTACCGCTTTGGAAAATGCTTTATCTGCGACATTCGCCTCAATCACATCTGAGAGTAATTCTAAATAAAACACCTGTTGCTAATTGTTCGTCGTTCCAGACACTGCTTGCTATACGGCCACGACGCGCAACTGATTTCGAAAATTCGTTTGCCTCCTGTGAGGATCGAACTCACGACCCCTGGTTTACTAGACCAGTGCTCTGCCACTGAGCTAAAGAGGCGCGGCCTAGCGGTAGTTTTGCGTACTTCGTGCTTACGCTCGTCTGGATCATCAGGCTTAAGCTGACAACACTTCATATTACCGACTAATATTTGCAGCTATGGCGCACCATTACTGCTTGGCTACACATCTCACACGTAACCGATGTGCTCTCCAACCAACACCACTTACATTTCAGAACATGTCTTTGACACATGTCTACGAAATCACCTTCACCTTCAGATACACTTCCTTGCGACTGATGGAGACGTAGGCAAAGTTTTAAGTTGCTATTTCCATTACGTCACATTGATCAGAGAAACGGTAATTTACATCTGCAGCGGAACAAAATTACGTTCCGCCCAGCGTGGGGCTCGAACCCACGACCCTGAGATTAAGAGTCTCATGCTCTACCGACTGAGCTAGCCGGGCTGCGTCGGTGACTACGTGTCGGGTCGCACGACACACAGTTCTCGTTTCGGTGGGGTGGTCCCATACAGAATCTCTCCATGCTGCCTAATGTTTTCCTAGCGTCACACACGTCACGTACTTCAGTTTTATTTCATAATCATTTCTGAGAGGTACAGGAATTGCATGAAAACCTGCAGCGCTAGTGGTGTCAAAATTAACACACATATTTGATTTGACTCAGAAGCCGAACGGGTTACTTTCCGACGCTGTCTTAGATGCGCAAATGCCAGCCAAAACTCGCGGTGACGGCACTCAGCCGACCATTTCGCTAGATAACACCGTTCTGGCTGTGTGTGTATCAAGCTCAAGTGCATCTCCAAGCAGGAAATGGACAACAGCAACATTCAGACGATTTCGTACTGCTCAATAGCTACACTAAAACGGTGTGTTTCTTTTGCAGAATTGGAAAAACACGACCGTGACAGGATTCGAACCTGCAATCTTCGGATCCGAAGTCCGACGCCTTATCCATTAGGCCACACGGTCACTGGCCGCCAAGTATTCCTTACATTCGTGTCATCTCGAAACGCTCATACCGCTGAGGAATTGTGTTTTCGTTCTACACAGCCGCTGCCTCTTGCTGCTTCCCACCCATTCGTTACATGCAAGCCTTTACGAGACCGACCAAGTAGAGATTGGGAATCAAGACCACACACTTTGTGCATTCGAAATCGAAGGCAGGGCGTCCCTCGCCGCATTTGCTACGATGGCGATTTGCTACTTCTGCAGAAGCGGCGGCGTCGACGACGACGACGACGACGACGACGCTCGCGAGAGGCTCTGTGATATTTGAAAAACACATGTAAAAAATATAATTCAGACTGCCGCCTCCCACCCTACGCTGTACCGCTTTGGAAAATGCTTTATCTGCGACATTCGCCTCAATCACATCTGAGAGTAATTCTAAATAAAACACCTGTTCCTAATTGTTCGTCGTTCCAGACACTGCTTGCTATACGGCCACGACGCGCAACTGATTTCGAAAATTCGTTTGCCTCCTGTGAGGATCGAACTCACGACCCCTGGTTTACTAGACCAGTGCTCTGCCACTGAGCTAAAGAGGCGCGGCCTAGCGGTAGTTTTGCGTACTTCGTGCTTACGCTCGTCTGGATCATCAGGCTTAAGCTGACAACACTTCATATTACCGACTAATATTTGCAGCTATGGCGCACCATTACTGCTTGGCTACACATCTCACACGTAACCGATGTGCTCTCCAACCAACACCACTTACATTTCAGAACATGTCTTTGACACATGTCTACGAAATCACCTTCACCTTCAGATACACTTCCTTGCGACTGATGGAGACGTAGGCAAAGTTTTAAGTTGCTATTTCCATTACGTCACATTGATCAGAGAAACGGTAATTTACATCTGCAGCGGAACAAAATCACGTTCCGCCCAGCGTGGGGCTCGAACCCACGACCCTGAGATTAAGAGTCTCATGCTCTACCGACTGAGCTAGCCGGGCTGCGTCGGTGACTACGTGTCGGGTCGCACGACACACAGTTCTCGTTTCGGTGGGGTGGTCCCATACAGAATCTCTCCATGCTGCCTAATGTTTTCCTAGCGTCACACACGTCACGTACTTCAGTTTTATTTCATAATCATTTCTGAGAGGTACAGGAATTGCATGAAAACCTGCAGCGCTAGTGGTGTCAAAATTAACACACATATTTGATTTGACTCAGAAGCCGAACGGGTTACTTTCCGACGCTGTCTTAGATGCGCAAATGCCAGCCAAAACTCGCGGTGACGGCACTCAGCCGACCATTTCGCTAGATAACACCGTTCTGGCTGTGTGTGTATCAAGCTCAAGTGCATCTCCAAGCAGGAAATGGACAACAGCAACATTCAGACGATTTCGTACTGCTCAATAGCTACACTAAAACGGTGTGTTTCTTTTGCAGAATTGGAAAAACACGACCGTGACAGGATTCGAACCTGCAATCTTCGGATCCGAAGTCCGACGCCTTATCCATTAGGCCACACGGTCACTGGCCGCCAAGTATTCCTTACATTCGTGTCATCTCGAAACGCTCATACCGCTGAGGAATTGTGTTTTCGTTCTACACAGCCGCTGCCTCTTGCTGCTTCCCACCCATTCGTTACATGCAAGCCTTTACGAGACCGACCAAGTAGAGATTGGGAATCAAGACCACACACTTTGTGCATTCGAAATCGAAGGCAGGGCGTCCCTCGCCGCATTTGCTACGATGGCGATTTGCTACTTCTGCAGAAGCGGCGGCGTCGACGACGACGACGACGACGCTCGCGAGAGGCTCTGTGATATTTGAAAAACACATGTAAAAAATATAATTCAGACTGCCGCCTCCCACCCTACGCTGTACCGCTTTGGAAAATGCTTTATCTGCGACATTCGCCTCAATCACATCTGAGAGTAATTCTAAATAAAACACCTGTTGCTAATTGTTCGTCGTTCCAGACACTGCTTGCTATACGGCCACGACGCGCAACTGATTTCGAAAATTCGTTTGCCTCCTGTGAGGATCGAACTCACGACCCCTGGTTTACTAGACCAGTGCTCTGCCACTGAGCTAAAGAGGCGCGGCCTAGCGGTAGTTTTGCGTACTTCGTGCTTACGCTCGTCTGGATCATCAGGCTTAAGCTGACAACACTTCATATTACCGACTAATATTTGCAGCTATGGCGCACCATTACTGCTTGGCTACACATCTCACACGTAACCGATGTGCTCTCCAACCAACACCACTTACATTTCAGAACATGTCTTTGACACATGTCTACGAAATCACCTTCACCTTCAGATACACTTCCTTGCGACTGATGGAGACGTAGGCAAAGTTTTAAGTTGCTATTTCCATTACGTCACATTGATCAGAGAAACGGTAATTTACATCTGCAGCGGAACAAAATTACGTCCCGCCCAGCGTGGGGCTCGAACCCACGACCCTGAGATTAAGAGTCTCATGCTCTACCGACTGAGCTAGCCGGGCTGCGTCGGTGACTACGTGTCGGGTCGCACGACACACAGTTCTCGTTTCGGTGGGGTGGTCCCATACAGAATCTCTCCATGCTGCCTAATGTTTTCCTAGCGTCACACACGTCACGTACTTCAGTTTTATTTCATAATCATTTCTGAGAGGTACAGGAATTGCATGAAAACCTGCAGCGCTAGTGGTGTCAAAATTAACACACATATTTGATTTGACTCAGAAGCCGAACGGGTTACTTTCCGACGCTGTCTTAGATGCGCAAATGCCAGCCAAAACTCGCGGTGACGGCACTCAGCCGACCATTTCGCTAGATAACACCGTTCTGGCTGTGTGTGTATCAAGCTCAAGTGCATCTCCAAGCAGGAAATGGACAACAGCAACATTCAGACGATTTCGTACTGCTCAATAGCTACACTAAAACGGTGTGTTTCTTTTGCAGAATTGGAAAAACACGACCGTGACAGGATTCGAACCTGCAATCTTCGGATCCGAAGTCCGACGCCTTATCCATTAGGCCACACGGTCACTGGCCGCCAAGTATTCCTTACATTCGTGTCATCTCGAAACGCTCATACCGCTGAGGAATTGTGTTTTCGTTCTACACAGCCGCTGCCTCTTGCTGCTTCCCACCCATTCGTTACATGCAAGCCTTTACGAGACCGACCAAGTAGAGATTGGGAATCAAGACCACACACTTTGTGCATTCGAAATCGAAGGCAGGACGTCCCTCGCCGCATTTGCTACGATGGCGATTTGCTACTTCTGCAGAAGCGGCGGCGTCGACGACGACGACGACGCTCGCGAGAGGCTCTGTGATATTTGAAAAACACATGTAAAAAATATAGTCAGACTGCCGCCTCCCACCCTACGCTGTACCGCTTTGGAAAATGCTTTATCTGCGACATTCGCCTCAATCACATCTGAGAGTAATTCTAAATAAAACACCTGTTGCTAATTGTTCGTCGTTCCAGACACTGCTTGCTATACGGCCACGACGCGCAACTGATTTCGAAAATTCGTTTGCCTCCTGTGAGGATCGAACTCACGACCCCTGGTTTACTAGACCAGTGCTCTGCCACTGAGCTAAAGAGGCGCGGCCTAGCGGTAGTTTTGCGTACTTCGTGCTTACGCTCGTCTGGATCATCAGGCTTAAGCTGACAACACTTCATATTACCGACTAATATTTGCAGCTATGGCGCACCATTACTGCTTGGCTACACATCTCACACGTAACCGATGTGCTCTCCAACCAACACCACTTACATTTCAGAACATGTCTTTGACACATGTCTACGAAATCACCTTCACCTTCAGATACACTTCCTTGCGACTGATGGAGACGTAGGCAAAGTTTTAAGTTGCTATTTCCATTACGTCACATTGATCAGAGAAACGGTAATTTACATCTGCAGCGGAACAAAATTACGTTCCGCCCAGCGTGGGGCTCGAACCCACGACCCTGAGATTAAGAGTCTCATGCTCTACCGACTGAGCTAGCCGGGCTGCGTCGGTGACTACGTGTCGGGTCGCACGACACACAGTTCTCGTTTCGGTGGGGTGGTCCCATACAGAATCTCTCCATGCTGCCTAATGTTTTCCTAGCGTCACACACGTCACGTACTTCAGTTTTATTTCATAATCATTTCTGAGAGGTACAGGAATTGCATGAAAACCTGCAGCGCTAGTGGTGTCAAAATTAACACACATATTTGATTTGACTCAGAAGCCGAACGGGTTACTTTCCGACGCTGTCTTAGATGCGCAAATGCCAGCCAAAACTCGCGGTGACGGCACTCAGCCGACCATTTCGCTAGATAACACCGTTCTGGCTGTGTGTGTATCAAGCTCAAGTGCATCTCCAAGCAGGAAATGGACAACAGCAACATTCAGACGATTTCGTACTGCTCAATAGCTACACTAAAACGGTGTGTTTCTTTTGCAGAATTGGAAAAACACGACCGTGACAGGATTCGAACCTGCAATCTTCGGATCCGAAGTCCGACGCCTTATCCATTAGGCCACACGGTCACTGGCCGCCAAGTATTCCTTACATTCGTGTCATCTCGAAACGCTCATACCGCTGAGGAATTGTGTTTTCGTTCTACACAGCCGCTGCCTCTTGCTGCTTCCCACCCATTCGTTACATGCAAGCCTTTACGAGACCGACCAAGTAGAGATTGGGAATCAAGACCACACACTTTGTGCATTCGAAATCGAAGGCAGGGCGTCCCTCGCCGCATTTGCTACGATGGCGATTTGCTACTTCTGCAGAAGCGGCGGCGTCGACGACGACGACGACGACGACGCTCGCGAGAGGCTCTGTGATATTTGAAAAACACATGTAAAAAATATAATTCAGACTGCCGCCTCCCACCCTACGCTGTACCGCTTTGGAAAATGCTTTATCTGCGACATTCGCCTCAATCACATCTGAGAGTAATTCTAAATAAAACACCTGTTGCTAATTGTTCGTCGTTCCAGACACTGCTTGCTATACGGCCACGACGCGCAACTGATTTCGAAAATTCGTTTGCCTCCTGTGAGGATCGAACTCACGACCCCTGGTTTACTAGACCAGTGCTCTGCCACTGAGCTAAAGAGGCGCGGCCTAGCGGTAGTTTTGCGTACTTCGTGCTTACGCTCGTCTGGATCATCAGGCTTAAGCTGACAACACTTCATATTACCGACTAATATTTGCAGCTATGGCGCACCATTACTGCTTGGCTACACATCTCACACGTAACCGATGTGCTCTCCAACCAACACCACTTACATTTCAGAACATGTCTTTGACACATGTCTACGAAATCACCTTCACCTTCAGATACACTTCCTTGCGACTGATGGAGACGTAGGCAAAGTTTTAAGTTGCTATTTCCATTACGTCACATTGATCAGAGAAACGGTAATTTACATCTGCAGCGGAACAAAATTACGTTCCGCCCAGCGTGGGGCTCGAACCCACGACCCTGAGATTAAGAGTCTCATGCTCTACCGACTGAGCTAGCCGGGCTGCGTCGGTGACTACGTGTCGGGTCGCACGACACACAGTTCTCGTTTCGGTGGGGTGGTCCCATACAGAATCTCTCCATGCTGCCTAATGTTTTCCTAGCGTCACACACGTCACGTACTTCAGTTTTATTTCATAATCATTTCTGAGAGGTACAGGAATTGCATGAAAACCTGCAGCGCTAGTGGTGTCAAAATTAACACACATATTTGATTTGACTCAGAAGCCGAACGGGTTACTTTCCGACGCTGTCTTAGATGCGCAAATGCCAGCCAAAACTCGCGGTGACGGCACTCAGCCGACCATTTCGCTAGATAACACCGTTCTGGCTGTGTGTGTATCAAGCTCAAGTGCATCTCCAAGCAGGAAATGGACAACAGCAACATTCAGACGATTTCGTACTGCTCAATAGCTACACTAAAACGGTGTGTTTCTTTTGCAGAATTGGAAAAACACGACCGTGACAGGATTCGAACCTGCAATCTTCGGATCCGAAGTCCGACGCCTTATCCATTAGGCCACACGGTCACTGGCCGCCAAGTATTCCTTACATTCGTGTCATCTCGAAACGCTCATACCGCTGAGGAATTGTGTTTTCGTTCTACACAGCCGCTGCCTCTTGCTGCTTCCCACCCATTCGTTACATGCAAGCCTTTACGAGACCGACCAAGTAGAGATTGGGAATCAAGACCACACACTTTGTGCATTCGAAATCGAAGGCAGGGCGTCCCTCGCCGCATTTGCTACGATGGCGATTTGCTACTTCTGCAGAAGCGGCGGCGTCGACGACGACGACGACGCTCGCGAGAGGCTCTGTGATATTTGAAAAACACATGTAAAAAATATAATTCAGACTGCCGCCTCCCACCCTACGCTGTACCGCTTTGGAAAATGCTTTATCTGCGACATTCGCCTCAATCACATCTGAGAGTAATTCTAAATAAAACACCTGTTGCTAATTGTTCGTCGTTCCAGACACTGCTTGCTATACGGCCACGACGCGCAACTGATTTCGAAAATTCGTTTGCCTCCTGTGAGGATCGAACTCACGACCCCTGGTTTACTAGACCAGTGCTCTGCCACTGAGCTAAAGAGGCGCGGCCTAGCGGTAGTTTTGCGTACTTCGTGCTTACGCTCGTCTGGATCATCAGGCTTAAGCTGACAACACTTCATATTACCGACTAATATTTGCAGCTATGGCGCACCATTACTGCTTGGCTACACATCTCACACGTAACCGATGTGCTCTCCAACCAACACCACTTACATTTCAGAACATGTCTTTGACACATGTCTACGAAATCACCTTCACCTTCAGATACACTTCCTTGCGACTGATGGAGACGTAGGCAAAGTTTTAAGTTGCTATTTCCATTACGTCACATTGATCAGAGAAACGGTAATTTACATCTGCAGCGGAACAAAATTACGTTCCGCCCAGCGTGGGGCTCGAACCCACGACCCTGAGATTAAGAGTCTCATGCTCTACCGACTGAGCTAGCCGGGCTGCGTCGGTGACTACGTGTCGGGTCGCACGACACACAGTTCTCGTTTCGGTGGGGTGGTCCCATACAGAATCTCTCCATGCTGCCTAATGTTTTCCTAGCGTCACACACGTCACGTACTTCAGTTTTATTTCATAATCATTTCTGAGAGGTACAGGAATTGCATGAAAACCTGCAGCGCTAGTGGTGTCAAAATTAACACACATATTTGATTTGACTCAGAAGCCGAACGGGTTACTTTCCGACGCTGTCTTAGATGCGCAAATGCCAGCCAAAACTCGCGGTGACGGCACTCAGCCGACCATTTCGCTAGATAACACCGTTCTGGCTGTGTGTGTATCAAGCTCAAGTGCATCTCCAAGCAGGAAATGGACAACAGCAACATTCAGACGATTTCGTACTGCTCAATAGCTACACTAAAACGGTGTGTTTCTTTTGCAGAATTGGAAAAACACGACCGTGACAGGATTCGAACCTGCAATCTTCGGATCCGAAGTCCGACGCCTTATCCATTAGGCCACACGGTCACTGGCCGCCAAGTATTCCTTACATTCGTGTCATCTCGAAACGCTCATACCGCTGAGGAATTGTGTTTTCGTTCTACACAGCCGCTGCCTCTTGCTGCTTCCCACCCATTCGTTACATGCAAGCCTTTACGAGACCGACCAAGTAGAGATTGGGAATCAAGACCACACACTTTGTGCATTCGAAATCGAAGGCAGGGCGTCCCTCGCCGCATTTGCTACGATGGCGATTTGCTACTTCTGCAGAAGCGGCGGCGTCGACGACGACGACGACGACGCTCGCGAGAGGCTCTGTGATATTTGAAAAACACATGTAAAAAATATAATTCAGACTGCCGCCTCCCACCCTACGCTGTACCGCTTTTTTTTTTTTTTTTTTTTTTCTTTATTGTAATTGGGACACCCCATACAAGGTGGGCTGGCAGCGGAACAGTGTACTCCGCTCTTCAGCCATAGGCAGTACAAGAAAAAAGAAAGGGAGACAGACAAGTAACAGAATGGCGGTTAAAAAACAGGAGATACAATAGTTAAAAAACATGAAGCCGTTCACACTTGACGAAACAAACAAGAAAATCCGTCGGCACTGGGCACAAGCACTGACGAGGTAGATGACACACGTGAACGAAGGAGCGTGGACGGCGAAAAACACTGAGGCACAGACACGACGGCACAGACACTAATCCGAGGGCGATGATCTCCGGCGCGCGAAAGTTCACGATGCGTGTGCGAGTCCGGGGACCTGCCAAGAGAGGAGGAGGAGGAGGAGGAGGAGGAGGAGGAGGAGGAGGAGGAGGGGGAGAGGGAAAGCGAGAGGGGTGAGCAGGGACGCCACGGGCAGGGGAAAGAGGGGGGAGGGAGGAAGGGGGAGGGGAAGCCCGGAAGAAGATGGGTGGAGGGAGGGGATGGGGGAAAAGGAGAGAGAAGGGAAGGGAAGAGAAAGGAGGGAGGGTGCCGCAGGGAAAGGACACCAGGAGGGACGGGGGGCAGGGTCAAAGTTGATAGGAGGGGTAGATGGAGGGGACGAGGACATCATCAGGGAGAGGGAGCTGGCGGAAACCACCTTGGGAGAGGGTAAGGAGGGTGGAGAGATGGAGACCGGGTGGGACATGGGAGTACAGGCGCGGCAGCGGGCGGGGGTGGGAGAGGATCGGGGAGACGAGCGGGTGAGGAGGATCGAGTTTACGGGAGGTGTATAGGATGCGTAGCCTTTCGAGGAAGAGGAGGAGGTGGGGGAAGGGGATAAGGTCATACAGGATCCGCGTGGGGGAAGGGAGACGGATGCGATAGGCAAGGCGGAGAGCATGGCGTTCAAGGATTTGGAGGGATTTATAAAAGGAAGGGGGGGCGGAGATCCAGGCGGGATGGGCGTAACAGAGGATAGGGCGGATGAGGGACTTATAGGTGTGGAGGATGGTGGAGGGGTCCAGACCCCACGTTCGGCCGGAAAGGAGCTTGAGGAGACGGAGTCGGGAACGTGCCTTGGCTTGGATTGTCTGGAGATGGGGAGTCCAGGAGAGGCGACGGTCGAGGGTGACGCCAAGGTACTTAAGGGTGGGGGTGAGAGCGATGGGACGGCCATAAACGGTGAGATAGAAATCAAGGAGGCGGAAGGAGGGAGTGGTTTTGCCTACAATGATCGCCTGGGTTTTGGAAGGATTGACCTTGAGCAACCACTGGTTGCACCAAGCGGTGAACCGGTCAAGATGGGATTGGAGAAGGTGTAGGGAGCGTCGCAGGGTGGGGGCAAGGGCAAGGAAGGCGGTGTCATCGGCAAACTGGAGAAGGTGGACGGGGGGTGACGGCGGCGGCATGTCCGCCGTGTACAACAAGTACAGAAGGGGGGAGAGGACGGAGCCTTGGGGCACACCGGCGGAGGGGAAAAAGGTGTAGGAATCGGTGTTATGGATGGTGACATAGGAAGGACGGCGGGAGAGAAAGGAACCGATCAGACGAACGTAGTTAATGGGAAGGGCGAAGGTTTGGAGCTTGAAGAGGAGACCGGAATGCCATACGCGGTCATAGGCGCGTTCGAGGTCAAGAGAGAGGAAGATTGCGGAGCGACGGGAATTGAGCTGTTCGGAAAGGAGATGAGTGAGGTGAAGGAGAAGATCGTCGGAAGAGAAGGACGGCCGAAAGCCACACTGGGTAACGGGGAGGAGACGGTGCTGGCGGAGATGCTGGTGGATGCGGCGGGTGAGGATAGATTCCAGGACCTTGCTGAAGACCGAGGTAAGGCTGATGGGACGGTAGGAGGAGACGGCGGACGGCGGTTTGCCAGGTTTGAGGAACATGAGGATACGGGAGGTTTTCCACAGGTCGGGGTAGTAACCGGTGGACAGGACTACATTGTAGAGCCTGGCCAGGGTGGAGAGAAAAGAGACAGGAGCTTCACGAAGGTGACGGTAGGTAACACGATCGTGACCAGGAGCGGTGTTGCGTTTGGTGCGGAGTGTATCGATGAGATCCTGTGTGGTGATGGGGGCATTAAGGTCCGTGTGTGGAATGTTGTCCAAGTACTGGAAACCAGGAGCGAGGGGAGGGACAGAGGTGTCAGTTCGATCGCGGATATCTGGGAAGAGGGAGTAATCGAACTGGGGATCATCAGGGATGGAAAACACATCGGACAGGTAGGAGGCAAAGTGATTGGCCTTACTAAGGGCGTCAGGGAAGGGGTGATCATCGTGGAGAAGAGGATAGTAGGGGGAGGGTTTAGTTCCGGTAAGGCGACGGAAGGCGGTCCAGAACTTGGACGAGTTTATAGGGAGGGTAGCATTTAAACGGGTGCATGTCTGTCGCCAGTCCCGGCGTTTCTTGGCCGCGAGCAAATTTCGAATGTGTCGCTGTAGTTGCCGGTGGCGTCGTAGGGTGTCCGGGTCACGCGTGCGGAGGAAGGCACGGTAGAGACGACGGGATTCACGGAGGAGGAGGACGGCCTGTGGTGGTAAGGAAGGACGGTGGGGGTGGACGGCAACAGTAGGGACGTGGGCCTCCACGGCCTCAGACAAGGTCTGCTGGAGAAAGGAGGCGGCATGGGTGACATCATCGGGACGGCGGTAGGCGAGAGGGTGGCTATCGACCTGAGTGGAGAGGGTATCCCGGTAGGCATTCCAGTTGGCACGGGAATAGTCATGGATGTACTTAGGGGGAGGGTCATGACGAGGGTCGGGGCGGGGGCGACGGCCGTCTGACACGGTGAGGAGGACAGGGAGATGGTCGCTACCAATAGGCTCCAGGACGCTGTACCGCTTTGGAAAATGCTTTATCTGCGACATTCGCCTCAATCACATCTGAGAGTAATTCTAAATAAAACACCTGTTGCTAATTGTTCGTCGTTCCAGACACTGCTTGCTATACGGCCACGACGCGCAACTGATTCCGAAAATTCGTTTGCCTCCTGTGAGGATCGAACTCACGACCCCTGGTTTACTAGACCAGTGCTCTGCCACTGAGCTAAAGAGGCGCGGCCTAGCGGTAGTTTTGCGTACTTCGTGCTTACGCTCGTCTGGATCATCAGGCTTAAGCTGACAACACTTCATATTACCGACTAATATTTGCAGCTATGGCGCACCATTACTGCTTGGCTACACATCTCACACGTAACCGATGTGCTCTCCAACCAACACCACTTACATTTCAGAACATGTCTTTGACACATGTCTACGAAATCACCTTCACCTTCAGATACACTTCCTTGCGACTGATGGAGACGTAGGCAAAGTTTTAAGTTGCTATTTCCATTACGTCACATTGATCAGAGAAACGGTAATTTACATCTGCAGCGGAACAAAATTACGTTCCGCCCAGCGTGGGGCTCGAACCCACGACCCTGAGATTAAGAGTCTGATGCTCTACCGACTGAGCTAGCCGGGCTGCGTCGGTGACTACGTGTCGGGTCGCACGACACACAGTTCTCGTTTCGGTGGGGTGGTCCCATACAGAATCTCTCCATGCTGCCTAATGTTTTCCTAGCGTCACACACGTCACGTACTTCAGTTTTATTTCATAATCATTTCTGAGAGGTACAGGAATTGCATGAAAACCTGCAGCGCTAGTGGTGTCAAAATTAACACACATATTTGATTTGACTCAGAAGCCGAACGGGTTACTTTCCGACGCTGTCTTAGATGCGCAAATGCCAGCCAAAACTCGCGGTGACGGCACTCAGCCGACCATTTCGCTAGATAACACCGTTCTGGCTGTGTGTGTATCAAGCTCAAGTGCATCTCCAAGCAGGAAATGGACAACAGCAACATTCAGACGATTTCGTACTGCTCAATAGCTACACTAAAACGGTGTGTTTCTTTTGCAGAATTGGAAAAACACGACCGTGACAGGATTCGAACCTGCAATCTTCGGACCCGAAGTCCGACGCCTTATCCATTAGGCCACACGGTCACTGGCCGCCAACTATTCCTTACATTCGTGTCATCTCGAAACGCTCATACCGCTGAGGAATTGTGTTTTCGTTCTACACAGCCGCTGCCTCTTGCTGCTTCCCACCCATTCGTTACATGCAAGCCTTTACGAGACCGACCAAGTAGAGATTGGGAATCAAGACCACACACTTTGTGCATTCGAAATCGAAGGCAGGGCGTCCCTCGCCGCATTTGCTACGATGGCGATTTGCTACTTCTGCAGAAGCGGCGGCGTCGACGACGACGACGACGACGACGCTCGCGAGAGGCTCTGTGATATTTGAAAAACACATGTAAAAAATATAATTCAGACTGCCGCCTCCCACCCTACGCTGTACCGCTTTGGAAAATGCTTTATCTGCGACATTCGCCTCAATCACATCTGAGAGTAATTCTAAATAAAACACCTGTTGCTAATTGTTCGTCGTTCCAGACACTGCTTGCTATACGGCCACGACGCGCAACTGATTTCGAAAATTCGTTTGCCTCCTGTGAGGATCGAACTCACGACCCCTGGTTTACTAGACCAGTGCTCTGCCACTGAGCTAAAGAGGCGCGGCCTAGCGGTAGTTTTGCGTACTTCGTGCTTACGCTCGTCTGGATCATCAGGCTTAAGCTGACAACACTTCATATTACCGACTAATATTTGCAGCTATGGCGCACCATTACTGCTTGGCTACACATCTCACACGTAACCGATGTGCTCTCCAACCAACACCACTTACATTTCAGAACATGTCTTTGACACATGTCTACGAAATCACCTTCACCTTCAGATACACTTCCTTGCGACTGATGGAGACGTAGGCAAAGTTTTAAGTTGCTATTTCCATTACGTCACATTGATCAGAGAAACGGTAATTTACATCTGCAGCGGAACAAAATTACGTTCCGCCCAGCGTGGGGCTCGAACCCACGACCCTGAGATTAAGAGTCTCATGCTCTACCGACTGAGCTAGCCGGGCTGCGTCGGTGACTACGTGTCGGGTCGCACGACACACAGTTCTCGTTTCGGTGGGGTGGTCCCATACAGAATCTCTCCATGCTGCCTAATGTTTTCCTAGCGTCACACACGTCACGTACTTCAGTTTTATTTCATAATCATTTCTGAGAGGTACAGGAATTGCATGAAAACCTGCAGCGCTAGTGGTGTCAAAATTAACACACATATTCGATTTGACTCAGAAGCCGAACGGGTTACTTTCCGACGCTGTCTTAGATGCGCAAATGCCAGCCAAAACTCGCGGTGACGGCACTCAGCCGACCATTTCGCTAGATAACACCGTTCTGGCTGTGTGTGTATCAAGCTCAAGTGCATCTCCAAGCAGGAAATGGACAACAGCAACATTCAGACGATTTCGTACTGCTCAATAGCTACACTAAAACGGTGTGTTTCTTTTGCAGAATTGGAAAAACACGACCGTGACAGGATTCGAACCTGCAATCTTCGGATCCGAAGTCCGACGCCTTATCCATTAGGCCACACGGTCACTGGCCGCCAAGTATTCCTTACATTCGTGTCATCTCGAAACGCTCATACCGCTGAGGAATTGTGTTTTCGTTCTACACAGCCGCTGCCTCTTGCTGCTTCCCACCCATTCGTTACATGCAAGCCTTTACGAGACCGACCAAGTAGAGATTGGGAATCAAGACCACACACTTTGTGCATTCGAAATCGAAGGCAGGGCGTCCCTCGCCGCATTTGCTACGATGGCGATTTGCTACTTCTGCAGAAGCGGCGGCGTCGACGACGACGACGACGACGCTCGCGAGAGGCTCTGTGATATTTGAAAAACACATGTAAAAAATATAATTCAGACTGCCGCCTCCCACCCTACGCTGTACCGCTTTGGAAAATGCTTTATCTGCGACATTCGCCTCAATCACATCTGAGAGTAATTCTAAATAAAACACCTGTTGCTAATTGTTCGTCGTTCCAGACACTGCTTGCTATACGGCCACGACGCGCAACTGATTTCGAAAATTCGTTTGCCTCCTGTGAGGATCGAACTCACGACCCCTGGTTTACTAGACCAGTGCTCTGCCACTGAGCTAAAGAGGCGCGGCCTAGCGGTAGTTTTGCGTACTTCGTGCTTACGCTCGTCTGGATCATCAGGCTTAAGCTGACAACACTTCATATTACCGACTAATATTTGCAGCTATGGCGCACCATTACTGCTTGGCTACACATCTCACACGTAACCGATGTGCTCTCCAACCAACACCACTTACATTTCAGAACATGTCTTTGACACATGTCTACGAAATCACCTTCACCTTCAGATACACTTCCTTGCGACTGATGGAGACGTAGGCAAAGTTTTAAGTTGCTATTTCCATTACGTCACATTGATCAGAGAAACGGTAATTTACATCTGCAGCGGAACAAAATTACGTTCCGCCCAGCGTGGGGCTCGAACCCACGACCCTGAGATTAAGAGTCTCATGCTCTACCGACTGAGCTAGCCGGGCTGCGTCGGTGACTACGTGTCGGGTCGCACGACACACAGTTCTCGTTTCGGTGGGGTGGTCCCATACAGAATCTCTCCATGCTGCCTAATGTTTTCCTAGCGTCACACACGTCACGTACTTCAGTTTTATTTCATAATCATTTCTGAGAGGTACAGGAATTGCATGAAAACCTGCAGCGCTAGTGGTGTCAAAATTAACACACATATTTGATTTGACTCAGAAGCCGAACGGGTTACTTTCCGACGCTGTCTTAGATGCGCAAATGCCAGCCAAAACTCGCGGTGACGGCACTCAGCCGACCATTTCGCTAGATAACACCGTTCTGGCTGTGTGTGTATCAAGCTCAAGTGCATCTCCAAGCAGGAAATGGACAACAGCAACATTCAGACGATTTCGTACTGCTCAATAGCTACACTAAAACGGTGTGTTTCTTTTGCAGAATTGGAAAAACACGACCGTGACAGGATTCGAACCTGCAATCTTCGGATCCGAAGTCCGACGCCTTATCCATTAGGCCACACGGTCACTGGCCGCCAAGTATTCCTTACATTCGTGTCATCTCGAAACGCTCATACCGCTGAGGAATTGTGTTTTCGTTCTACACAGCCGCTGCCTCTTGCTGCTTCCCACCCATTCGTTACATGCAAGCCTTTACGAGACCGACCAAGTAGAGATTGGGAATCAAGACCACACACTTTGTGCATTCGAAATCGAAGGCAGGGCGTCCCTCGCCGCATTTGCTACGATGGCGATTTGCTACTTCTGCAGAAGCGGCGGCGTCGACGACGACGACGACGACGCTCGCGAGAGGCTCTGTGATATTTGAAAAACACATGTAAAAAATATAATTCAGACTGCCGCCTCCCACCCTACGCTGTACCGCTTTGGAAAATGCTTTATCTGCGACATTCGCCTCAATCACATCTGAGAGTAATTCTAAATAAAACACCTGTTGCTAATTGTTCGTCGTTCCAGACACTGCTTGCTATACGGCCACGACGCGCAACTGATTTCGAAAATTCGTTTGCCTCCTGTGAGGATCGAACTCACGACCCCTGGTTTACTAGACCAGTGCTCTGCCACTGAGCTAAAGAGGCGCGGCCTAGCGGTAGTTTTGCGTACTTCGTGCTTACGCTCGTCTGGATCATCAGGCTTAAGCTGACAACACTTCATATTACCGACTAATATTTGCAGCTATGGCGCACCATTACTGCTTGGCTACACATCTCACACGTAACCGATGTGCTCTCCAACCAACACCACTTACATTTCAGAACATGTCTTTGACACATGTCTACGAAATCACCTTCACCTTCAGATACACTTCCTTGCGACTGATGGAGACGTAGGCAAAGTTTTAAGTTGCTATTTCCATTACGTCACATTGATCAGAGAAACGGTAATTTACATCTGCAGCGGAACAAAATTACGTTCCGCCCAGCGTGGGGCTCGAACCCACGACCCTGAGATTAAGAGTCTCATGCTCTACCGACTGAGCTAGCCGGGCTGCGTCGGTGACTACGTGTCGGGTCGCACGACACACAGTTCTCGTTTCGGTGGGGTGGTCCCATACAGAATCTCTCCATGCTGCCTAATGTTTTCCTAGCGTCACACACGTCACGTACTTCAGTTTTATTTCATAATCATTTCTGAGAGGTACAGGAATTGCATGAAAACCTGCAGCGCTAGTGGTGTCAAAATTAACACACATATTTGATTTGACTCAGAAGCCGAACGGGTTACTTTCCGACGCTGTCTTAGATGCGCAAATGCCAGCCAAAACTCGCGGTGACGGCACTCAGCCGACCATTTCGCTAGATAACACCGTTCTGGCTGTGTGTGTATCAAGCTCAAGTGCATCTCCAAGCAGGAAATGGACAACAGCAACATTCAGACGATTTCGTACTGCTCAATAGCTACACTAAAACGGTGTGTTTCTTTTGCAGAATTGGAAAAACACGACCGTGACAGGATTCGAACCTGCAATCTTCGGATCCGAAGTCCGACGCCTTATCCATTAGGCCACACGGTCACTGGCCGCCAAGTATTCCTTACATTCGTGTCATCTCGAAACGCTCATACCGCTGAGGAATTGTGTTTTCGTTCTACACAGCCGCTGCCTCTTGCTGCTTCCCACCCATTCGTTACATGCAAGCCTTTACGAGACCGACCAAGTAGAGATTGGGAATCAAGACCACACACTTTGTGCATTCGAAATCGAAGGCAGGGCGTCCCTCGCCGCATTTGCTACGATGGCGATTTGCTACTTCTGCAGAAGCGGCGGCGTCGACGACGACGACGACGACGCTCGCGAGAGGCTCTGTGATATTTGAAAAACACATGTAAAAAATATAATTCAGACTGCCGCCTCCCACCCTACGCTGTACCGCTTTGGAAAATGCTTTATCTGCGACATTCGCCTCAATCACATCTGAGAGTAATTCTAAATAAAACACCTGTTGCTAATTGTTCGTCGTTCCAGACACTGCTTGCTATACGGCCACGACGCGCAACTGATTTCGGAAATTCGTTTGCCTCCTGTGAGGATCGAACTCACGACCCCTGGTTTACTAGACCAGTGCTCTGCCACTGAGCTAAAGAGGCGCGGCCTAGCGGTAGTTTTGCGTACTTCGTGCTTACGCTCGTCTGGATCATCAGGCTTAAGCTGACAACACTTCATATTACCGACTAATATTTGCAGCTATGGCGCACCATTACTGCTTGGCTACACATCTCACACGTAACCGATGTGCTCTCCAACCAACACCACTTACATTTCAGAACATGTCTTTGACACATGTCTACGAAATCACCTTCACCTTCAGATACACTTCCTTGCGACTGATGGAGACGTAGGCAAAGTTTTAAGTTGCTATTTCCATTACGTCACATTGATCAGAGAAACGGTAATTTACATCTGCAGCGGAACAAAATTACGTTCCGCCCAGCGTGGGGCTCGAACCCACGTCCCTGAGAATAAGAGTCTCATGCTCTACCGACTGAGCTAGCCGGGCTGCGTCGGTGACTACGTGTCGGGTCGCACGACACACAGTTCTCGTTTCGGTGGGGTGGTCCCATACAGAATCTCTCCATGCTGCCTAATGTTTTCCTAGCGTCACACACGTCACGTACTTCAGTTTTATTTCATAATCATTTCTGAGAGGTACAGGAATTGCATGAAAACCT
Source organism: Schistocerca americana (assembly GCF_021461395.2). Lineage (NCBI taxonomy): Eukaryota > Metazoa > Arthropoda > Insecta > Orthoptera > Acrididae > Schistocerca > Schistocerca americana. The sequence goes on from NW_025725554.1 coordinate 153,505, forward strand.
GCAGCGCTAGTGGTGTCAAAATTAACACACATATTTGATTTGACTCAGAAGCCGAACGGGTTACTTTCCGACGCTGTCTTAGATGCGCAAATGCCAGCCAAAACTCGCGGTGACGGCACTCAGCCGACCATTTCGCTAGATAACACCGTTCTGGCTGTGTGTGTATCAAGCTCAAGTGCATCTCCAAGCAGGAAATGGACAACAGCAACATTCAGACGATTTCGTACTGCTCAATAGCTACACTAAAACGGTGTGTTTCTTTTGCAGAATTGGAAAAACACGACCGTGACAGGATTCGAACCTGCAATCTTCGGATCCGAAGTCCGACGCCTTATCCATTAGGCCACATGGTCACTGGCCGCCAAGTATTCCTTACATTCGTGTCATCTCGAAACGCTCATACCGCTGAGGAATTGTGTTTTCGTTCTACACAGCCGCTGCCTCTTGCTGCTTCCCACCCATTCGTTACATGCAAGCCTTTACGAGACCGACCAAGTAGAGATTGGGAATCAAGACCACACACTTTGTGCATTCGAAATCGAAGGCAGGGCGTCCCTCGCCGCATTTGCTACGATGGCGATTTGCTACTTCTGCAGAAGCGGCGGCGTCGACGACGACGACGACGACGACGACGACGCTCGCGAGAGGCTCTGTGATATTTGAAAAACACATGTAAAAAATATAATTCAGACTGCCGCCTCCCACCCTACGCTGTACCGCTTTGGAAAATGCTTTATCTGCGACATTCGCCTCAATCACATCTGAGAGTAATTCTAAATAAAACACCTGTTGCTAATTGTTCGTCGTTCCAGACACTGCTTGCTATACGGCCACGACGCGCAACTGATTTCGAAAATTCGTTTGCCTCCTGTGAGGATCGAACTCACGACCCCTGGTTTACTAGACCAGTGCTCTGCCACTGAGCTAAAGAGGCGCGGCCTAGCGGTAGTTTTGCGTACTTCGTGCTTACGCTCGTCTGGATCATCAGGCTTAAGCTGACAACACTTCATATTACCGACTAATATTTGCAGCTATGGCGCACCATTACTGCTTGGCTACACATCTCACACGTAACCGATGTGCTCTCCAACCAACACCACTTACATTTCAGAACATGTCTTTGACACATGTCTACGAAATCACCTTCACCTTCAGATACACTTCCTTGCGACTGATGGAGACGTAGGCAAAGTTTTAAGTTGCTATTTCCATTACGTCACATTGATCAGAGAAACGGTAATTTACATCTGCAGCGGAACAAAATTACGTTCCGCCCAGCGTGGGGCTCGAACCCACGACCCTGAGATTAAGAGTCTCATGCTCTACCGACTGAGCTAGCCGGGCTGCGTCGGTGACTACGTGTCGGGTCGCACGACACACAGTTCTCGTTTCGGTGGGGTGGTCCCATACAGAATCTCTCCATGCTGCCTAATGTTTTCCTAGCGTCACACACGTCACGTACTTCAGTTTTATTTCATAATCATTTCTGAGAGGTACAGGAATTGCATGAAAACCTGCAGCGCTAGTGGTGTCAAAATTAACACACATATTTGATTTGACTCAGAAGCCGAACGGGTTACTTTCCGACGCTGTCTTAGATGCGCAAATGCCAGCCAAAACTCGCGGTGACGGCACTCAGCCGACCATTTCGCTAGATAACACCGTTCTGGCTGTGTGTGTATCAAGCTCAAGTGCATCTCCAAGCAGGAAATGGACAACAGCAACATTCAGACGATTTCGTACTGCTCAATAGCTACACTAAAACGGTGTGTTTCTTTTGCAGAATTGGAAAAACACGACCGTGACAGGATTCGAACCTGCAATCTTCGGATCCGAAGTCCGACGCCTTATCCATTAGGCCACACGGTCACTGGCCGCCAAGTATTCCTTACATTCGTGTCATCTCGAAACGCTCATACCGCTGAGGAATTGTGTTTTCGTTCTACACAGCCGCTGCCTCTTGCTGCTTCCCACCCATTCGTTACATGCAAGCCTTTACGAGACCGACCAAGTAGAGATTGGGAATCAAGACCACACACTTTGTGCATTCGAAATCGAAGGCAGGGCGTCCCTCGCCGCATTTGCTACGATGGCGATTTGCTACTTCTGCAGAAGCGGCGGCGTCGACGACGACGACGACGACGCTCGCGAGAGGCTCTGTGATATTTGAAAAACACATGTAAAAAATATAATTCAGACTGCCGCCTCCCACCCTACGCTGTACCGCTTTGGAAAATGCTTTATCTGCGACATTCGCCTCAATCACATCTGAGAGTAATTCTAAATAAAACACCTGTTGCTAATTGTTCGTCGTTCCAGACACTGCTTGCTATACGGCCACGACGCGCAACTGATTTCGAAAATTCGTTTGCCTCCTGTGAGGATCGAACTCACGACCCCTGGTTTACTAGACCAGTGCTCTGCCACTGAGCTAAAGAGGCGCGGCCTAGCGGTAGTTTTGCGTACTTCGTGCTTACGCTCGTCTGGATCATCAGGCTTAAGCTGACAACACTTCATATTACCGACTAATATTTGCAGCTATGGCGCACCATTACTGCTTGGCTACACATCTCACACGTAACCGATGTGCTCTCCAACCAACACCACTTACATTTCAGAACATGTCTTTGACACATGTCTACGAAATCACCTTCACCTTCAGATACACTTCCTTGCGACTGATGGAGACGTAGGCAAAGTTTTAAGTTGCTATTTCCATTACGTCACATTGATCAGAGAAACGGTAATTTACATCTGCAGCGGAACAAAATTACGTTCCGCCCAGCGTGGGGCTCGAACCCACGACCCTGAGATTAAGAGTCTCATGCTCTACCGACTGAGCTAGCCGGGCTGCGTCGGTGACTACGTGTCGGGTCGCACGACACACAGTTCTCGTTTCGGTGGGGTGGTCCCATACAGAATCTCTCCATGCTGCCTAATGTTTTCCTAGCGTCACACACGTCACGTACTTCAGTTTTATTTCATAATCATTTCTGAGAGGTACAGGAATTGCATGAAAACCTGCAGCGCTAGTGGTGTCAAAATTAACACACATATTTGATTTGACTCAGAAGCCGAACGGGTTACTTTCCGACGCTGTCTTAGATGCGCAAATGCCAGCCAAAACTCGCGGTGACGGCACTCAGCCGACCATTTCGCTAGATAACACCGTTCTGGCTGTGTGTGTATCAAGCTCAAGTGCATCTCCAAGCAGGAAATGGACAACAGCAACATTCAGACGATTTCGTACTGCTCAATAGCTACACTAAAACGGTGTGTTTCTTTTGCAGAATTGGAAAAACACGACCGTGACAGGATTCGAACCTGCAATCTTCGGATCCGAAGTCCGACGCCTTATCCATTAGGCCACACGGTCACTGGCCGCCAAGTATTCCTTACATTCGTGTCATCTCGAAACGCTCATACCGCTGAGGAATTGTGTTTTCGTTCTACACAGCCGCTGCCTCTTGCTGCTTCCCACCCATTCGTTACATGCAAGCCTTTACGAGACCGACCAAGTAGAGATTGGGAATCAAGACCACACACTTTGTGCATTCGAAATCGAAGGCAGGGCGTCCCTCGCCGCATTTGCTACGATGGCGATTTGCTACTTCTGCAGAAGCGGCGGCGTCGACGACGACGACGACGACGCTCGCGAGAGGCTCTGTGATATTTGAAAAACACATGTAAAAAATATAATTCAGACTGCCGCCTCCCACCCTACGCTGTACCGCTTTGGAAAATGCTTTATCTGCGACATTCGCCTCAATCACATCTGAGAGTAATTCTAAATAAAACACCTGTTGCTAATTGTTCGTCGTTCCAGACACTGCTTGCTATACGGCCACGACGCGCAACTGATTTCGAAAATACGTTTGCCTCCTGTGAGGATCGAACTCACGACCCCTGGTTTACTAGACCAGTGCTCTGCCACTGAGCTAAAGAGGCGCGGCCTAGCGGTAGTTTTGCGTACTTCGTGCTTACGCTCGTCTGGATCATCAGGCTTAAGCTGACAACACTTCATATTACCGACTAATATTTGCAGCTATGGCGCACCATTACTGCTTGGCTACACATCTCACACGTAACCGATGTGCTCTCCAACCAACACCACTTACATTTCAGAACATGTCTTTGACACATGTCTACGAAATCACCTTCACCTTCAGATACACTTCCTTGCGACTGATGGAGACGTAGGCAAAGTTTTAAGTTGCTATTTCCATTACGTCACATTGATCAGAGAAACGGTAATTTACATCTGCAGCGGAACAAAATTACGTTCCGCCCAGCGTGGGGCTCGAACCCACGACCCTGAGATTAAGAGTCTCATGCTCTACCGACTGAGCTAGCCGGGCTGCGTCGGTGACTACGTGTCGGGTCGCACGACACACAGTTCTCGTTTCGGTGGGGTGGTCCCATACAGAATCTCTCCATGCTGCCTAATGTTTTCCTAGCGTCACACACGTCACGTACTTCAGTTTTATTTCATAATCATTTCTGAGAGGTACAGGAATTGCATGAAAACCTGCAGCGCTAGTGGTGTCAAAATTAACACACATATTTGATTTGACTCAGAAGCCGAACGGGTTACTTTCCGACGCTGTCTTAGATGCGCAAATGCCAGCCAAAACTCGCGGTGACGGCACTCAGCCGACCATTTCGCTAGATAACACTGTTCTGGCTGTGTGTGTATCAAGCTCAAGTGCATCTCCAAGCAGGAAATGGACAACAGCAACATTCAGACGATTTCGTACTGCTCAATAGCTACACTAAAACGGTGTGTTTCTTTTGCAGAATTGGAAAAACACGACCGTGACAGGATTCGAACCTGCAATCTTCGGATCCGAAGTCCGACGCCTTATCCATTAGGCCACACGGTCACTGGCCGCCAAGTATTCCTTACATTCGTGTCATCTCGAAACGCTCATACCGCTGAGGAATTGTGTTTTCGTTCTACACAGCCGCTGCCTCTTGCTGCTTCCCACCCATTCGTTACATGCAAGCCTTTACGAGACCGACCAAGTAGAGATTGGGAATCAAGACCACACACTTTGTGCATTCGAAATCGAAGGCAGGGCGTCCCTCGCCGCATTTGCTACGATGGCGATTTGCTACTTCTGCAGAAGCGGCGGCGTCGACGACGACGACGACGCTCGCGAGAGGCTCTGTGATATTTGAAAAACACATGTAAAAAATATAATTCAGACTGCCGCCTCCCACCCTACGCTGTACCGCTTTGGAAAATGCTTTATCTGCGACATTCGCCTCAATCACATCTGAGAGTAATTCTAAATAAAACACCTGTTGCTAATTGTTCGTCGTTCCAGACACTGCTTGCTATACGGCCACGACGCGCAACTGATTTCGAAAATTCGTTTGCCTCCTGTGAGGATCGAACTCACGACCCCTGGTTTACTAGACCAGTGCTCTGCCACTGAGCTAAAGAGGCGCGGCCTAGCGGTAGTTTTGCGTACTTCGTGCTTACGCTCGTCTGGATCATCAGGCTTAAGCTGACAACACTTCATATTACCGACTAATATTTGCAGCTATGGCGCACCATTACTGCTTGGCTACACATCTCACACGTAACCGATGTGCTCTCCAACCAACACCACTTACATTTCAGAACATGTCTTTGACACATGTCTACGAAATCACCTTCACCTTCAGATACACTTCCTTGCGACTGATGGAGACGTAGGCAAAGTTTTAAGTTGCTATTTCCATTACGTCACATTGATCAGAGAAACGGTAATTTACATCTGCAGCGGAACAAAATCACGTTCCGCCCAGCGTGGGGCTCGAACCCACGACCCTGAGATTAAGAGTCTCATGCTCTACCGACTGAGCTAGCCGGGCTGCGTCGGTGACTACGTGTCGGGTCGCACGACACACAGTTCTCGTTTCGGTGGGGTGGTCCCATACAGAATCTCTCCATGCTGCCTAATGTTTTCCTAGCGTCACACACGTCACGTACTTCAGTTTTATTTCATAATCATTTCTGAGAGGTACAGGAATTGCATGAAAACCTGCAGCGCTAGTGGTGTCAAAATTAACACACATATTTGATTTGACTCAGAAGCCGAACGGGTTACTTTCCGACGCTGTCTTAGATGCGCAAATGCCAGCCAAAACTCGCGGTGACGGCACTCAGCCGACCATTTCGCTAGATAACACCGTTCTGGCTGTGTGTGTATCAAGCTCAAGTGCATCTCCAAGCAGGAAATGGACAACAGCAACATTCAGACGATTTCGTACTGCTCAATAGCTACACTAAAACGGTGTGTTTCTTTTGCAGAATTGGAAAAACACGACCGTGACAGGATTCGAACCTGCAATCTTCGGATCCGAAGTCCGACGCCTTATCCATTAGGCCACACGGTCACTGGCCGCCAAGTATTCCTTACATTCGTGTCATCTCGAAACGCTCATACCGCTGAGGAATTGTGTTTTCGTTCTACACAGCCGCTGCCTCTTGCTGCTTCCCACCCATTCGTTACATGCAAGCCTTTACGAGACCGACCAAGTAGAGATTGGGAATCAAGACCACACACTTTGTGCATTCGAAATCGAAGGCAGGGCGTCCCTCGCCGCATTTGCTACGATGGCGATTTGCTACTTCTGCAGAAGCGGCGGCGTCGACGACGACGACGACGCTCGCGAGAGGCTCTGTGATATTTGAAAAACACATGTAAAAAATATAATTCAGACTGCCGCCTCCCACCCTACGCTGTACCGCTTTGGAAAATGCTTTATCTGCGACATTCGCCTCAATCACATCTGAGAGTAATTCTAAATAAAACACCTGTTGCTAATTGTTCGTCGTTCCAGACACTGCTTGCTATACGGCCACGACGCGCAACTGATTTCGAAAATTCGTTTGCCTCCTGTGAGGATCGAACTCACGACCCCTGGTTTACTAGACCAGTGCTCTGCCACTGAGCTAAAGAGGCGCGGCCTAGCGGTAGTTTTGCGTACTTCGTGCTTACGCTCGTCTGGATCATCAGGCTTAAGCTGACAACACTTCATATTACCGACTAATATTTGCAGCTATGGCGCACCATTACTGCTTGGCTACACATCTCACACGTAACCGATGTGCTCTCCAACCAACACCACTTACATTTCAGAACATGTCTTTGACACATGTCTACGAAATCACCTTCACCTTCAGATACACTTCCTTGCGACTGATGGAGACGTAGGCAAAGTTTTAAGTTGCTATTTCCATTACGTCACATTGATCAGAGAAACGGTAATTTACATCTGCAGCGGAACAAAATCACGTTCCGCCCAGCGTGGGGCTCGAACCCACGACCCTGAGATTAAGAGTCTCATGCTCTACCGACTGAGCTAGCCGGGCTGCGTCGGTGACTACGTGTCGGGTCGCACGACACACAGTTCTCGTTTCGGTGGGGTGGTCCCATACAGAATCTCTCCATGCTGCCTAATGTTTTCCTAGCGTCACACACGTCACGTACTTCAGTTTTATTTCATAATCATTTCTGAGAGGTACAGGAATTGCATGAAAACCTGCAGCGCTAGTGGTGTCAAAATTAACACACATATTTGATTTGACTCAGAAGCCGAACGGGTTACTTTCCGACGCTGTCTTAGATGCGCAAATGCCAGCCAAAACTCGCGGTGACGGCACTCAGCCGACCATTTCGCTAGATAACACCGTTCTGGCTGTGTGTGTATCAAGCTCAAGTGCATCTCCAAGCAGGAAATGGACAACAGCAACATTCAGACGATTTCGTACTGCTCAATAGCTACACTAAAACGGTGTGTTTCTTTTGCAGAATTGGAAAAACACGACCGTGACAGGATTCGAACCTGCAATCTTCGGATCCGAAGTCCGACGCCTTATCCATTAGGCCACACGGTCACTGGCCGCCAAGTATTCCTTACATTCGTGTCATCTCGAAACGCTCATACCGCTGAGGAATTGTGTTTTCGTTCTACACAGCCGCTGCCTCTTGCTGCTTCCCACCCATTCGTTACATGCAAGCCTTTACGAGACCGACCAAGTAGAGATTGGGAATCAAGACCACACACTTTGTGCATTCGAAATCGAAGGCAGGGCGTCCCTCGCCGCATTTGCTACGATGGCGATTTGCTACTTCTGCAGAAGCGGCGGCGTCGACGACGACGACGCTCGCGAGAGGCTCTGTGATATTTGAAAAACACATGTAAAAAATATAATTCAGACTGCCGCCTCCCACCCTACGCTGTACCGCTTTGGAAAATGCTTTATCTGCGACATTCGCCTCAATCACATCTGAGAGTAATTCTAAATAAAACACCTGTTGCTAATTGTTCGTCGTTCCAGACACTGCTTGCTATACGGCCACGACGCGCAACTGATTTCGAAAATTCGTTTGCCTCCTGTGAGGATCGAACTCACGACCCCTGGTTTACTAGACCAGTGCTCTGCCACTGAGCTAAAGAGGCGCGGCCTAGCGGTAGTTTTGCGTACTTCGTGCTTACGCTCGTCTGGATCATCAGGCTTAAGCTGACAACACTTCATATTACCGACTAATATTTGCAGCTATGGCGCACCATTACTGCTTGGCTACACATCTCACACGTAACCGATGTGCTCTCCAACCAACACCACTTACATTTCAGAACATGTCTTTGACACATGTCTACGAAATCACCTTCACCTTCAGATACACTTCCTTGCGACTGATGGAGACGTAGGCAAAGTTTTAAGTTGCTATTTCCATTACGTCACATTGATCAGAGAAACGGTAATTTACATCTGCAGCGGAACAAAATCACGTTCCGCCCAGCGTGGGGCTCGAACCCACGACCTTGGGATTAAGAGTCTCATGCTCTACCGACTGAGCTAGCCGGGCTGCGTCGGTGACTACGTGTCGGGTCGCACGACACACAGTTCTCGTTTCGGTGGGGTGGTCCCATACAGAATCTCTCCATGCTGCCTAATGTTTTCCTAGCGTCACACACGTCACGTACTTCAGTTTTATTTCATAATCATTTCTGAGAGGTACAGGAATTGCATGAAAACCTGCAGCGCTAGTGGTGTCAAAATTAACACACATATTTGATTTGACTCAGAAGCCGAACGGGTTACTTTCCGACGCTGTCTTAGATGCGCAAATGCCAGCCAAAACTCGCGGTGACGGCACTCAGCCGACCATTTCGCTAGATAACACCGTTCTGGCTGTGTGTGTATCAAGCTCAAGTGCATCTCCAAGCAGGAAATGGACAACAGCAACATTCAGACGATTTCGTACTGCTCAATAGCTACACTAAAACGGTGTGTTTCTTTTGCAGAATTGGAAAAACACGACCGTGACAGGATTCGAACCTGCAATCTTCGGATCCGAAGCCCGACGCCTTATCCATTAGGCCACACGGTCACTGGCCGCCAAGTATTCCTTACATTCGTGTCATCTCGAAACGCTCATACCGCTGAGGAATTGTGTTTTCGTTCTACACAGCCGCTGCCTCTTGCTGCTTCCCACCCATTCGTTACATGCAAGCCTTTACGAGACCGACCAAGTAGAGATTGGGAATCAAGACCACACACTTTGTGCATTCGAAATCGAAGGCAGGGCGTCCCTCGCCGCATTTGCTACGATGGCGATTTGCTACTTCTGCAGAAGCGGCGGCGTCGACGACGACGACGACGACGACGACGACGCTCGCGAGAGGCTCTGTGATATTTGAAAAACACATGTAAAAAATATAGTCAGACTGCCGCCTCCCACCCTACGCTGTACCGCTTTGGAAAATGCTTTATCTGCGACATTCGCCTCAATCACATCTGAGAGTAATTCTAAATAAAACACCTGTTGCTAATTGTTCGTCGTTCCAGACACTGCTTGCTATACGGCCACGACGCGCAACTGATTTCGAAAATTCGTTTGCCTCCTGTGAGGATCGAACTCACGACCCCTGGTTTACTAGACCAGTGCTCTGCCACTGAGCTAAAGAGGCGCGGCCTAGCGGTAGTTTTGCGTACTTCGTGCTTACGCTCGTCTGGATCATCAGGCTTAAGCTGACAACACTTCATATTACCGACTAATATTTGCAGCTATGGCGCACCATTACTGCTTGGCTACACATCTCACACGTAACCGATGTGCTCTCCAACCAACACCACTTACATTTCAGAACATGTCTTTGACACATGTCTACGAAATCACCTTCACCTTCAGATACACTTCCTTGCGACTGATGGAGACGTAGGCAAAGTTTTAAGTTGCTATTTCCATTACGTCACATTGATCAGAGAAACGGTAATTTACATCTGCAGCGGAACAAAATCACGTTCCGCCCAGCGTGGGGCTCGAACCCACGACCCTGAGATTAAGAGTCTCATGCTCTACCGACTGAGCTAGCCGGGCTGCGTCGGTGACTACGTGTCGGGTCGCACGACACACAGTTCTCGTTTCGGTGGGGTGGTCCCATACAGAATCTCTCCATGCTGCCTAATGTTTTCCTAGCGTCACACACGTCACGTACTTCAGTTTTATTTCATAATCATTTCTGAGAGGTACAGGAATTGCATGAAAACCTGCAGCGCTAGTGGTGTCAAAATTAACACACATATTTGATTTGACTCAGAAGCCGAACGGGTTACTTTCCGACGCTGTCTTAGATGCGCAAATGCCAGCCAAAACTCGCGGTGACGGCACTCAGCCGACCATTTCGCTAGATAACACCGTTCTGGCTGTGTGTGTATCAAGCTCAAGTGCATCTCCAAGCAGGAAATGGACAACAGCAACATTCAGACGATTTCGTACTGCTCAATAGCTACACTAAAACGGTGTGTTTCTTTTGCAGAATTGGAAAAACACGACCGTGACAGGATTCGAACCTGCAATCTTCGGATCCGAAGTCCGACGCCTTATCCATTAGGCCACACGGTCACTGGCCGCCAAGTATTCCTTACATTCGTGTCATCTCGAAACGCTCATACCGCTGAGGAATTGTGTTTTCGTTCTACACAGCCGCTGCCTCTTGCTGCTTCCCACCCATTCGTTACATGCAAGCCTTTACGAGACCGACCAAGTAGAGATTGGGAATCAAGACCACACACTTTGTGCATTCGAAATCGAAGGCAGGGCGTCCCTCGCCGCATTTGCTACGATGGCGATTTGCTACTTCTGCAGAAGCGGCGGCGTCGACGACGACGACGACGACGACGACGCTCGCGAGAGGCTCTGTGATATTTGAAAAACACATGTAAAAAATATAGTCAGACTGCCGCCTCCCACCCTACGCTGTACCGCTTTGGAAAATGCTTTATCTGCGACATTCGCCTCAATCACATCTGAGAGTAATTCTAAATAAAACACCTGTTGCTAATTGTTCGTCGTTCCAGACACTGCTTGCTATACGGCCACGACGCGCAACTGATTTCGAAAATTCGTTTGCCTCCTGTGAGGATCGAACTCACGACCCCTGGTTTACTAGACCAGTGCTCTGCCACTGAGCTAAAGAGGCGCGGCCTAGCGGTAGTTTTGCGTACTTCGTGCTTACGCTCGTCTGGATCATCAGGCTTAAGCTGACAACACTTCATATTACCGACTAATATTTGCAGCTATGGCGCACCATTACTGCTTGGCTACACATCTCACACGTAACCGATGTGCTCTCCAACCAACACCACTTACATTTCAGAACATGTCTTTGACACATGTCTACGAAATCACCTTCACCTTCAGATACACTTCCTTGCGACTGATGGAGACGTAGGCAAAGTTTTAAGTTGCTATTTCCATTACGTCACATTGATCAGAGAAACGGTAATTTACATCTGCAGCGGAACAAAATTACGTTCCGCCCAGCGTGGGGCTCGAACCCACGACCCTGAGATTAAGAGTCTGATGCTCTACCGACTGAGCTAGCCGGGCTGCGTCGGTGACTACGTGTCGGGTCGCACGACACACAGTTCTCGTTTCGGTGGGGTGGTCCCATACAGAATCTCTCCATGCTGCCTAATGTTTTCCTAGCGTCACACACGTCACGTACTTCAGTTTTATTTCATAATCATTTCTGAGAGGTACAGGAATTGCATGAAAACCTGCAGCGCTAGTGGTGTCAAAATTAACACACATATTTGATTTGACTCAGAAGCCGAACGGGTTACTTTCCGACGCTGTCTTAGATGCGCAAATGCCAGCCAAAACTCGCGGTGACGGCACTCAGCCGACCATTTCGCTAGATAACACCGTTCTGGCTGTGTGTGTATCAAGCTCAAGTGCATCTCCAAGCAGGAAATGGACAACAGCAACATTCAGACGATTTCGTACTGCTCAATAGCTACACTAAAACGGTGTGTTTCTTTTGCAGAATTGGAAAAACACGACCGTGACAGGATTCGAACCTGCAATCTTCGGATCCGAAGTCCGACGCCTTATCCATTAGGCCACACGGTCACTGGTCGCCAAGTATTCCTTACATTCGTGTCATCTCGAAACGCTCATACCGCTGAGGAATTGTGTTTTCGTTCTACACAGCCGCTGCCTCTTGCTGCTTCCCACCCATTCGTTACATGCAAGCCTTTACGAGACCGACCAAGTAGAGATTGGGAATCAAGACCACACACTTTGTGCATTCGAAATCGAAGGCAGGGCGTCCCTCGCCGCATTTGCTACGATGGCGATTTGCTACTTCTGCAGAAGCGGCGGCGTCGACGACGACGACGACGACGCTCGCGAGAGGCTCTGTGATATTTGAAAAACACATCTAAAAAATATAATTCAGACTGCCGCCTCCCACCCTACGCTGTACCGCTTTGGAAAATGCTTTATCTGCGACATTCGCCTCAATCACATCTGAGAGTAATTCTAAATAAAACACCTGTTGCTAATTGTTCGTCGTTCCAGACACTGCTTGCTATACGGCCACGACGCGCAACTGATTTCGAAAATTCGTTTGCCTCCTGTGAGGATCGAACTCACGACCCCTGGTTTACTAGACCAGTGCTCTGCCACTGAGCTAAAGAGGCGCGGCCTAGCGGTAGTTTTGCGTACTTCGTGCTTACGCTCGTCTGGATCATCAGGCTTAAGCTGACAACACTTCATATTACCGACTAATATTTGCAGCTATGGCGCACCATTACTGCTTGGCTACACATCTCACACGTAACCGATGTGCTCTCCAACCAACACCACTTACATTTCAGAACATGTCTTTGACACATGTCTACGAAATCACCTTCACCTTCAGATACACTTCCTTGCGACTGATGGAGACGTAGGCAAAGTTTTAAGTTGCTATTTCCATTACGTCACATTGATCAGAGAAACGGTAATTTACATCTGCAGCGGAACAAAATCACGTTCCGCCCAGCGTGGGGCTCGAACCCACGACCTTGGGATTAAGAGTCTCATGCTCTACCGACTGAGCTAGCCGGGCTGCGTCGGTGACTACGTGTCGGGTCGCACGACACACAGTTCTCGTTTCGGTGGGGTGGTCCCATACAGAATCTCTCCATGCTGCCTAATGTTTTCCTAGCGTCACACACGTCACGTACTTCAGTTTTATTTCATAATCATTTCTGAGAGGTACAGGAATTGCATGAAAACCTGCAGCGCTAGTGGTGTCAAAATTAACACACATATTTGATTTGACTCAGAAGCCGAACGGGTTACTTTCCGACGCTGTCTTAGATGCGCAAATGCCAGCCAAAACTCGCGGTGACGGCACTCAGCCGACCATTTCGCTAGATAACACCGTTCTGGCTGTGTGTGTATCAAGCTCAAGTGCATCTCCAAGCAGGAAATGGACAACAGCAACATTCAGACGATTTCGTACTGCTCAATAGCTACACTAAAACGGTGTGTTTCTTTTGCAGAATTGGAAAAACACGACCGTGACAGGATTCGAACCTGCAATCTTCGGATCCGAAGTCCGACGCCTTATCCATTAGGCCACACGGTCACTGGCCGCCAAGTATTCCTTACATTCGTGTCATCTCGAAACGCTCATACCGCTGAGGAATTGTGTTTTCGTTCTACACAGCCGCTGCCTCTTGCTGCTTCCCACCCATTCGTTACATGCAAGCCTTTACGAGACCGACCAAGTAGAGATTGGGAATCAAGACCACACACTTTGTGCATTCGAAATCGAAGGCAGGGCGTCCCTCGCCGCATTTGCTACGATGGCGATTTGCTACTTCTGCAGAAGCGGCGGCGTCGACGACGACGACGACGACGACGACGCTCGCGAGAGGCTCTGTGATATTTGAAAAACACATGTAAAAAATATAGTCAGACTGCCGCCTCCCACCCTACGCTGTACCGCTTTGGAAAATGCTTTATCTGCGACATTCGCCTCAATCACATCTGAGAGTAATTCTAAATAAAACACCTGTTGCTAATTGTTCGTCGTTCCAGACACTGCTTGCTATACGGCCACGACGCGCAACTGATTTCGAAAATTCGTTTGCCTCCTGTGAGGATCGAACTCACGACCCCTGGTTTACTAGACCAGTGCTCTGCCACTGAGCTAAAGAGGCGCGGCCTAGCGGTAGTTTTGCGTACTTCGTGCTTACGCTCGTCTGGATCATCAGGCTTAAGCTGACAACACTTCATATTACCGACTAATATTTGCAGCTATGGCGCACCATTACTGCTTGGCTACACATCTCACACGTAACCGATGTGCTCTCCAACCAACACCACTTACATTTCAGAACATGTCTTTGACACATGTCTACGAAATCACCTTCACCTTCAGATACACTTCCTTGCGACTGATGGAGACGTAGGCAAAGTTTTAAGTTGCTATTTCCATTACGTCACATTGATCAGAGAAACGGTAATTTACATCTGCAGCGGAACAAAATCACGTTCCGCCCAGCGTGGGGCTCGAACCCACGACCCTGAGATTAAGAGTCTCATGCTCTACCGACTGAGCTAGCCGGGCTGCGTCGGTGACTACGTGTCGGGTCGCACGACACACAGTTCTCGTTTCGGTGGGGTGGTCCCATACAGAATCTCTCCATGCTGCCTAATGTTTTCCTAGCGTCACACACGTCACGTACTTCAGTTTTATTTCATAATCATTTCTGAGAGGTACAGGAATTGCATGAAAACCTGCAGCGCTAGTGGTGTCAAAATTAACACACATATTTGATTTGACTCAGAAGCCGAACGGGTTACTTTCCGACGCTGTCTTAGATGCGCAAATGCCAGCCAAAACTCGCGGTGACGGCACTCAGCCGACCATTTCGCTAGATAACACCGTTCTGGCTGTGTGTGTATCAAGCTCAAGTGCATCTCCAAGCAGGAAATGGACAACAGCAACATTCAGACGATTTCGTACTGCTCAATAGCTACACTAAAACGGTGTGTTTCTTTTGCAGAATTGGAAAAACACGACCGTGACAGGATTCGAACCTGCAATCTTCGGATCCGAAGTCCGACGCCTTATCCATTAGGCCACACGGTCACTGGCCGCCAAGTATTCCTTACATTCGTGTCATCTCGAAACGCTCATACCGCTGAGGAATTGTGTTTTCGTTCTACACAGCCGCTGCCTCTTGCTGCTTCCCACCCATTCGTTACATGCAAGCCTTTACGAGACCGACCAAGTAGAGATTGGGAATCAAGACCACACACTTTGTGCATTCGAAATCGAAGGCAGGGCGTCCCTCGCCGCATTTGCTACGATGGCGATTTGCTACTTCTGCAGAAGCGGCGGCGTCGACGACGACGACGACGACGACGACGCTCGCGAGAGGCTCTGTGATATTTGAAAAACACATGTAAAAAATATAGTCAGACTGCCGCCTCCCACCCTACGCTGTACCGCTTTGGAAAATGCTTTATCTGCGACATTCGCCTCAATCACATCTGAGAGTAATTCTAAATAAAACACCTGTTGCTAATTGTTCGTCGTTCCAGACACTGCTTGCTATACGGCCACGACGCGCAACTGATTTCGAAAATTCGTTTGCCTCCTGTGAGGATCGAACTCACGACCCCTGGTTTACTAGACCAGTGCTCTGCCACTGAGCTAAAGAGGCGCGGCCTAGCGGTAGTTTTGCGTACTTCGTGCTTACGCTCGTCTGGATCATCAGGCTTAAGCTGACAACACTTCATATTACCGACTAATATTTGCAGCTATGGCGCACCATTACTGCTTGGCTACACATCTCACACGTAACCGATGTGCTCTCCAACCAACACCACTTACATTTCAGAACATGTCTTTGACACATGTCTACGAAATCACCTTCACCTTCAGATACACTTCCTTGCGACTGATGGAGACGTAGGCAAAGTTTTAAGTTGCTATTTCCATTACGTCACATTGATCAGAGAAACGGTAATTTACATCTGCAGCGGAACAAAATTACGTTCCGCCCAGCGTGGGGCTCGAACCCACGACCCTGAGATTAAGAGTCTGATGCTCTACCGACTGAGCTAGCCGGGCTGCGTCGGTGACTACGTGTCGGGTCGCACGACACACAGTTCTCGTTTCGGTGGGGTGGTCCCATACAGAATCTCTCCATGCTGCCTAATGTTTTCCTAGCGTCACACACGTCACGTACTTCAGTTTTATTTCATAATCATTTCTGAGAGGTACAGGAATTGCATGAAAACCTGCAGCGCTAGTGGTGTCAAAATTAACACACATATTTGATTTGACTCAGAAGCCGAACGGGTTACTTTCCGACGCTGTCTTAGATGCGCAAATGCCAGCCAAAACTCGCGGTGACGGCACTCAGCCGACCATTTCGCTAGATAACACCGTTCTGGCTGTGTGTGTATCAAGCTCAAGTGCATCTCCAAGCAGGAAATGGACAACAGCAACATTCAGACGATTTCGTACTGCTCAATAGCTACACTAAAACGGTGTGTTTCTTTTGCAGAATTGGAAAAACACGACCGTGACAGGATTCGAACCTGCAATCTTCGGATCCGAAGTCCGACGCCTTATCCATTAGGCCACACGGTCACTGGCCGCCAAGTATTCCTTACATTCGTGTCATCTCGAAACGCTCATACCGCTGAGGAATTGTGTTTTCGTTCTACACAGCCGCTGCCTCTTGCTGCTTCCCACCCATTCGTTACATGCAAGCCTTTACGAGACCGACCAAGTAGAGATTGGGAATCAAGACCACACACTTTGTGCATTCGAAATCGAAGGCAGGGCGTCCCTCGCCGCATTTGCTACGATGGCGATTTGCTACTTCTGCAGAAGCGGCGGCGTCGACGACGACGACGACGACGCTCGCGAGAGGCTCTGTGATATTTGAAAAACACATGTAAAAAATATAATTCAGACTGCCGCCTCCCACCCTACGCTGTACCGCTTTGGAAAATGCTTTATCTGCGACATTCGCCTCAATCACATCTGAGAGTAATTCTAAATAAAACACCTGTTGCTAATTGTTCGTCGTTCCAGACACTGCTTGCTATACGGCCACGACGCGCAACTGATTTCGAAAATTCGTTTGCCTCCTGTGAGGATCGAACTCACGACCCCTGGTTTACTAGACCAGTGCTCTGCCACTGAGCTAAAGAGGCGCGGCCTAGCGGTAGTTTTGCGTACTTCGTGCTTACGCTCGTCTGGATCATCAGGCTTAAGCTGACAACACTTCATATTACCGACTAATATTTGCAGCTATGGCGCACCATTACTGCTTGGCTACACATCTCACACGTAACCGATGTGCTCTCCAACCAACACCACTTACATTTCAGAACATGTCTTTGACACATGTCTACGAAATCACCTTCACCTTCAGATACACTTCCTTGCGACTGATGGAGACGTAGGCAAAGTTTTAAGTTGCTATTTCCATTACGTCACATTGATCAGAGAAACGGTAATTTACATCTGCAGCGGAACAAAATTACGTTCCGCCCAGCGTGGGGCTCGAACCCACGACCCTGAGATTAAGAGTCTCATGCTCTACCGACTGAGCTAGCCGGGCTGCGTCGGTGACTACGTGTCGGGTCGCACGACACACAGTTCTCGTTTCGGTGGGGTGGTCCCATACAGAATCTCTCCATGCTGCCTAATGTTTTCCTAGCGTCACACACGTCACGTACTTCAGTTTTATTTCATAATCATTTCTGAGAGGTACAGGAATTGCATGAAAACCTGCAGCGCTAGTGGTGTCAAAATTAACACACATATTTGATTTGACTCAGAAGCCGAACGGGTTACTTTCCGACGCTGTCTTAGATGCGCAAATGCCAGCCAAAACTCGCGGTGACGGCACTCAGCCGACCATTTCGCTAGATAACACCGTTCTGGCTGTGTGTGTATCAAGCTCAAGTGCATCTCCAAGCAGGAAATGGACAACAGCAACATTCAGACGATTTCGTACTGCTCAATAGCTACACTAAAACGGTGTGTTTCATTTGCAGAATTGGAAAAACACGACCGTGACAGGATTCGAACCTGCAATCTTCGGATCCGAAGTCCGACGCCTTATCCATTAGGCCACACGGTCACTGGCCGCCAAGTATTCCTTACATTCGTGTCATCTCGAAACGCTCATACCGCTGAGGAATTGTGTTTTCGTTCTACACAGCCGCTGCCTCTTGCTGCTTCCCACCCATTCGTTACATGCAAGCCTTTACGAGACCGACCAAGTAGAGATTGGGAATCAAGACCACACACTTTGTGCATTCGAAATCGAAGGCAGGGCGTCCCTCGCCGCATTTGCTACGATGGCGATTTGCTACTTCTGCAGAAGCGGCGGCGTCGACGACGACGACGACGCTCGCGAGAGGCTCTGTGATATTTGAAAAACACATGTAAAAAATATAATTCAGACTGCCGCCTCCCACCCTACGCTGTACCGCTTTGGAAAATGCTTTATCTGCGACATTCGCCTCAATCACATCTGAGAGTAATTCTAAATAAAACACCTGTTGCTAATTGTTCGTCGTTCCAGACACTGCTTGCTATACGGCCACGACGCGCAACTGATTTCGAAAATTCGTTTGCCTCCTGTGAGGATCGAACTCACGACCCCTGGTTTACTAGACCAGTGCTCTGCCACTGAGCTAAAGAGGCGCGGCCTAGCGGTAGTTTTGCGTACTTCGTGCTTACGCTCGTCTGGATCATCAGGCTTAAGCTGACAACACTTCATATTACCGACTAATATTTGCAGCTATGGCGCACCATTACTGCTTGGCTACACATCTCACACGTAACCGATGTGCTCTCCAACCAACACCACTTACATTTCAGAACATGTCTTTGACACATGTCTACGAAATCACCTTCACCTTCAGATACACTTCCTTGCGACTGATGGAGACGTAGGCAAAGTTTTAAGTTGCTATTTCCATTACGTCACATTGATCAGAGAAACGGTAATTTACATCTGCAGCGGAACAAAATTACGTTCCGCCCAGGGTGGGGCTCGAACCCACGACCCTGAGATTAAGAGTCTGATGCTCTACCGACTGAGCTAGCCGGGCTGCGTCGGTGACTACGTGTCGGGTCGCACGACACACAGTTCTCGTTTCGGTGGGGTGGTCCCATACAGAATCTCTCCATGCTGCCTAATGTTTTCCTAGCGTCACACACGTCACGTACTTCAGTTTTATTTCATAATCATTTCTGAGAGGTACAGGAATTGCATGAAAACCTGCAGCGCTAGTGGTGTCAAAATTAACACACATATTTGATTTGACTCAGAAGCCGAACGGGTTACTTTCCGACGCTGTCTTAGATGCGCAAATGCCAGCCAAAACTCGCGGTGACGGCACTCAGCCGACCATTTCGCTAGATAACACTGTTCTGGCTGTGTGTGTATCAAGCTCAAGTGCATCTCCAAGCAGGAAATGGACAACAGCAACATTCAGACGATTTCGTACTGCTCAATAGCTACACTAAAACGGTGTGTTTCTTTTGCAGAATTGGAAAAACACGACCGTGACAGGATTCGAACCTGCAATCTTCGGATCCGAAGTCCGACGCCTTATCCATTAGGCCACACGGTCACTGGCCGCCAAGTATTCCTTACATTCGTGTCATCTCGAAACGCTCATACCGCTGAGGAATTGTGTTTTCGTTCTACACAGCCGCTGCCTCTTGCTGCTTCCCACCCATTCGTTACATGCAAGCCTTTACGAGACCGACCAAGTAGAGATTGGGAATCAAGACCACACACTTTGTGCATTCGAAATCGAAGGCAGGGCGTCCCTCGCCGCATTTGCTACGATGGCGATTTGCTACTTCTGCAGAAGCGGCGGCGTCGACGACGACGACGACGACGACGCTCGCGAGAGGCTCTGTGATATTTGAAAAACACATGTAAAAAATATAATTCAGACTGCCGCCTCCCACCCTACGCTGTACCGCTTTGGAAAATGCTTTATCTGCGACATTCGCCTCAATCACATCTGAGAGTAATTCTAAATAAAACACCTGTTGCTAATTGTTCGTCGTTCCAGACACTGCTTGCTATACGGCCACGACGCGCAACTGATTTCGAAAATTCGTTTGCCTCCTGTGAGGATCGAACTCACGACCCCTGGTTTACTAGACCAGTGCTCTGCCACTGAGCTAAAGAGGCGCGGCCTAGCGGTAGTTTTGCGTACTTCGTGCTTACGCTCGTCTGGATCATCAGGCTTAAGCTGACAACACTTCATATTACCGACTAATATTTGCAGCTATGGCGCACCATTACTGCTTGGCTACACATCTCACACGTAACCGATGTGCTCTCCAACCAACACCACTTACATTTCAGAACATGTCTTTGACACATGTCTACGAAATCACCTTCACCTTCAGATACACTTCCTTGCGACTGATGGAGACGTAGGCAAAGTTTTAAGTTGCTATTTCCATTACGTCACATTGATCAGAGAAACGGTAATTTACATCTGCAGCGGAACAAAATCACGTTCCGCCCAGCGTGGGGCTCGAACCCACGACCCTGGGATTAAGAGTCTCATGCTCTACCGACTGAGCTAGCCGGGCTGCGTCGGTGACTACGTGTCGGGTCGCACGACACACAGTTCTCGTTTCGGTGGGGTGGTCCCATACAGAATCTCTCCATGCTGCCTAATGTTTTCCTAGCGTCACACACGTCACGTACTTCAGTTTTATTTCATAATCATTTCTGAGAGGTACAGGAATTGCATGAAAACCTGCAGCGCTAGTGGTGTCAAAATTAACACACATATTTGATTTGACTCAGAAGCCGAACGGGTTACTTTCCGACGCTGTCTTAGATGCGCAAATGCCAGCCAAAACTCGCGGTGACGGCACTCAGCCGACCATTTCGCTAGATAACACCGTTCTGGCTGTGTGTGTATCAAGCTCAAGTGCATCTCCAAGCAGGAAATGGACAACAGCAACATTCAGACGATTTCGTACTGCTCAATAGCTACACTAAAACGGTGTGTTTCTTTTGCAGAATTGGAAAAACACGACCGTGACAGGATTCGAACCTGCAATCTTCGGATCCGAAGTCCGACGCCTTATCCATTAGGCCACACGGTCACTGGCCGCCAAGTATTCCTTACATTCGTGTCATCTCGAAACGCTCATACCGCTGAGGAATTGTGTTTTCGTTCTACACAGCCGCTGCCTCTTGCTGCTTCCCACCCATTCGTTACATGCAAGCCTTTACGAGACCGACCAAGTAGAGATTGGGAATCAAGACCACACACTTTGTGCATTCGAAATCGAAGGCAGGGCGTCCCTCGCCGCATTTGCTACGATGGCGATTTGCTACTTCTGCAGAAGCGGCGGCGTCGACGACGACGACGACGACGACGACGCTCGCGAGAGGCTCTGTGATATTTGAAAATCACATGTAAAAAATATAGTCAGACTGCCGCCTCCCACCCTACGCTGTACCGCTTTGGAAAATGCTTTATCTGCGACATTCGCCTCAATCACATCTGAGAGTAATTCTAAATAAAACACCTGTTGCTAATTGTTCGTCGTTCCAGACACTGCTTGCTATACGGCCACGACGCGCAACTGATTTCGAAAATTCGTTTGCCTCCTGTGAGGATCGAACTCACGACCCCTGGTTTACTAGACCAGTGCTCTGCCACTGAGCTAAAGAGGCGCGGCCTAGCGGTAGTTTTGCGTACTTCGTGCTTACGCTCGTCTGGATCATCAGGCTTAAGCTGACAACACTTCATATTACCGACTAATATTTGCAGCTATGGCGCACCATTACTGCTTGGCTACACATCTCACACGTAACCGATGTGCTCTCCAACCAACACCACTTACATTTCAGAACATGTCTTTGACACATGTCTACGAAATCACCTTCACCTTCAGATACACTTCCTTGCGACTGATGGAGACGTAGGCAAAGTTTTAAGTTGCTATTTCCATTACGTCACATTGATCAGAGAAACGGTAATTTACATCTGCAGCGGAACAAAATTACGTTCCGCCCAGCGTGGGGCTCGAACCCACGACCCTGAGATTAAGAGTCTGATGCTCTACCGACTGAGCTAGCCGGGCTGCGTCGGTGACTACGTGTCGGGTCGCACGACACACAGTTCTCGTTTCGGTGGGGTGGTCCCATACAGAATCTCTCCATGCTGCCTAATGTTTTCCTAGCGTCACACACGTCACGTACTTCAGTTTTATTTCATAATCATTTCTGAGAGGTACAGGAATTGCATGAAAACCTGCAGCGCTAGTGGTGTCAAAATTAACACACATATTTGATTTGACTCAGAAGCCGAACGGGTTACTTTCCGACGCTGTCTTAGATGCGCAAATGCCAGCCAAAACTCGCGGTGACGGCACTCAGCCGACCATTTCGCTAGATAACACCGTTCTGGCTGTGTGTGTATCAAGCGCAAGTGCATCTCCAAGCAGGAAATGGACAACAGCAACATTCAGACGATTTCGTACTGCTCAATAGCTACACTAAAACGGTGTGTTTCTTTTGCAGAATTGGAAAAACACGACCGTGACAGGATTCGAACCTGCAATCTTCGGATCCGAAGTCCGACGCCTTATCCATTAGGCCACACGGTCACTGGCCGCCAAGTATTCCTTACATTCGTGTCATCTCGAAACGCTCATACCGCTGAGGAATTGTGTTTTCGTTCTACACAGCCGCTGCCTCTTGCTGCTTCCCACCCATTCGTTACATGCAAGCCTTTACGAGACCGACCAAGTAGAGATTGGGAATCAAGACCACACACTTTGTGCATTCGAAATCGAAGGCAGGGCGTCCCTCGCCGCATTTGCTACGATGGCGATTTGCTACTTCTGCAGAAGCGGCGGCGTCGACGACGACGACGACGACGACGACGCTCGCGAGAGGCTCTGTGATATTTGAAAAACACATGTAAAAAATATAGTCAGACTGCCGCCTCCCACCCTACGCTGTACCGCTTTGGAAAATGCTTTATCTGCGACATTCGCCTCAATCACATCTGAGAGTAATTCTAAATAAAACACCTGTTGCTAATTGTTCGTCGTTCCAGACACTGCTTGCTATACGGCCACGACGCGCAACTGATTTCGAAAATTCGTTTGCCTCCTGTGAGGATCGAACTCACGACCCCTGGTTTACTAGACCAGTGCTCTGCCACTGAGCTAAAGAGGCGCGGCCTAGCGGTAGTTTTGCGTACTTCGTGCTTACGCTCGTCTGGATCATCAGGCTTAAGCTGACAACACTTCATATTACCGACTAATATTTGCAGCTATGGCGCACCATTACTGCTTGGCTACACATCTCACACGTAACCGATGTGCTCTCCAACCAACACCACTTACATTTCAGAACATGTCTTTGACACATGTCTACGAAATCACCTTCACCTTCAGATACACTTCCTTGCGACTGATGGAGACGTAGGCAAAGTTTTAAGTTGCTATTTCCATTACGTCACATTGATCAGAGAAACGGTAATTTACATCTGCAGCGGAACAAAATTACGTTCCGCCCAGCGTGGGGCTCGAACCCACGACCCTGAGATTAAGAGTCTGATGCTCTACCGACTGAGCTAGCCGGGCTGCGTCGGTGACTACGTGTCGGGTCGCACGACACACAGTTCTCGTTTCGGTGGGGTGGTCCCATACAGAATCTCTCCATGCTGCCTAATGTTTTCCTAGCGTCACACACGTCACGTACTTCAGTTTTATTTCATAATCATTTCTGAGAGGTACAGGAATTGCATGAAAACCTGCAGCGCTAGTGGTGTCAAAATTAACACACATATTTGATTTGACTCAGAAGCCGAACGGGTTACTTTCCGACGCTGTCTTAGATGCGCAAATGCCAGCCAAAACTCGCGGTGACGGCACTCAGCCGACCATTTCGCTAGATAACACCGTTCTGGCTGTGTGTGTATCAAGCTCAAGTGCATCTCCAAGCAGGAAATGGACAACAGCAACATTCAGACGATTTCGTACTGCTCAATAGCTACACTAAAACGGTGTGTTTCTTTTGCAGAATTGGAAAAACACGACCGTGACAGGATTCGAACCTGCAATCTTCGGATCCGAAGTCCGACGCCTTATCCATTAGGCCACACGGTCACTGGCCGCCAAGTATTCCTTACATTCGTGTCATCTCGAAACGCTCATACCGCTGAGGAATTGTGTTTTCGTTCTACACAGCCGCTGCCTCTTGCTGCTTCCCACCCATTCGTTACATGCAAGCCTTTACGAGACCGACCAAGTAGAGATTGGGAATCAAGACCACACACTTTGTGCATTCGAAATCGAAGGCAGGGCGTCCCTCGCCGCATTTGCTACGATGGCGATTTGCTACTTCTGCAGAAGCGGCGGCGTCGACGACGACGACGACGACGCTCGCGAGAGGCTCTGTGATATTTGAAAAACACATGTAAAAAATATAATTCAGACTGCCGCCTCCCACCCTACGCTGTACCGCTTTGGAAAATGCTTTATCTGCGACATTCGCCTCAATCACATCTGAGAGTAATTCTAAATAAAACACCTGTTGCTAATTGTTCGTCGTTCCAGACACTGCTTGCTATACGGCCACGACGCGCAACTGATTTCGAAAATTCGTTTGCCTCCTGTGAGGATCGAACTCACGACCCCTGGTTTACTAGACCAGTGCTCTGCCACTGAGCTAAAGAGGCGCGGCCTAGCGGTAGTTTTGCGTACTTCGTGCTTACGCTCGTCTGGATCATCAGGCTTAAGCTGACAACACTTCATATTACCGACTAATATTTGCAGCTATGGCGCACCATTACTGCTTGGCTACACATCTCACACGTAACCGATGTGCTCTCCAACCAACACCACTTACATTTCAGAACATGTCTTTGACACATGTCTACGAAATCACCTTCACCTTCAGATACACTTCCTTGCGACTGATGGAGACGTAGGCAAAGTTTTAAGTTGCTATTTCCATTACGTCACATTGATCAGAGAAACGGTAATTTACATCTGCAGCGGAACAAAATTACGTTCCGCCCAGCGTGGGGCTCGAACCCACGACCCTGAGATTAAGAGTCTCATGCTCTACCGACTGAGCTAGCCGGGCTGCGTCGGTGACTACGTGTCGGGTCGCACGACACACAGTTCTCGTTTCGGTGGGGTGGTCCCATACAGAATCTCTCCATGCTGCCTAATGTTTTCCTAGCGTCACACACGTCACGTACTTCAGTTTTATTTCATAATCATTTCTGAGAGGTACAGGAATTGCATGAAAACCTGCAGCGCTAGTGGTGTCAAAATTAACACACATATTTGATTTGACTCAGAAGCCGAACGGGTTACTTTCCGACGCTGTCTTAGATGCGCAAATGCCAGCCAAAACTCGCGGTGACGGCACTCAGCCGACCATTTCGCTAGATAACACCGTTCTGGCTGTGTGTGTATCAAGCTCAAGTGCATCTCCAAGCAGGAAATGGACAACAGCAACATTCAGACGATTTCGTACTGCTCAATAGCTACACTAAAACGGTGTGTTTCATTTGCAGAATTGGAAAAACACGACCGTGACAGGATTCGAACCTGCAATCTTCGGATCCGAAGTCCGACGCCTTATCCATTAGGCCACACGGTCACTGGCCGCCAAGTATTCCTTACATTCGTGTCATCTCGAAACGCTCATACCGCTGAGGAATTGTGTTTTCGTTCTACACAGCCGCTGCCTCTTGCTGCTTCCCACCCATTCGTTACATGCAAGCCTTTACGAGACCGACCAAGTAGAGATTGGGAATCAAGACCACACACTTTGTGCATTCGAAATCGAAGGCAGGGCGTCCCTCGCCGCATTTGCTACGATGGCGATTTGCTACTTCTGCAGAAGCGGCGGCGTCGACGACGACGACGACGCTCGCGAGAGGCTCTGTGATATTTGAAAAACACATGTAAAAAATATAATTCAGACTGCCGCCTCCCACCCTACGCTGTACCGCTTTGGAAAATGCTTTATCTGCGACATTCGCCTCAATCACATCTGAGAGTAATTCTAAATAAAACACCTGTTGCTAATTGTTCGTCGTTCCAGACACTGCTTGCTATACGGCCACGACGCGCAACTGATTTCGAAAATTCGTTTGCCTCCTGTGAGGATCGAACTCACGACCCCTGGTTTACTAGACCAGTGCTCTGCCACTGAGCTAAAGAGGCGCGGCCTAGCGGTAGTTTTGCGTACTTCGTGCTTACGCTCGTCTGGATCATCAGGCTTAAGCTGACAACACTTCATATTACCGACTAATATTTGCAGCTATGGCGCACCATTACTGCTTGGCTACACATCTCACACGTAACCGATGTGCTCTCCAACCAACACCACTTACATTTCAGAACATGTCTTTGACACATGTCTACGAAATCACCTTCACCTTCAGATACACTTCCTTGCGACTGATGGAGACGTAGGCAAAGTTTTAAGTTGCTATTTCCATTACGTCACATTGATCAGAGAAACGGTAATTTACATCTGCAGCGGAACAAAATTACGTTCCGCCCAGCGTGGGGCTCGAACCCACGACCCTGAGATTAAGAGTCTGATGCTCTACCGACTGAGCTAGCCGGGCTGCGTCGGTGACTACGTGTCGGGTCGCACGACACACAGTTCTCGTTTCGGTGGGGTGGTCCCATACAGAATCTCTCCATGCTGCCTAATGTTTTCCTAGCGTCACACACGTCACGTACTTCAGTTTTATTTCATAATCATTTCTGAGAGGTACAGGAATTGCATGAAAACCTGCAGCGCTAGTGGTGTCAAAATTAACACACATATTTGATTTGACTCAGAAGCCGAACGGGTTACTTTCCGACGCTGTCTTAGATGCGCAAATGCCAGCCAAAACTCGCGGTGACGGCACTCAGCCGACCATTTCGCTAGATAACACTGTTCTGGCTGTGTGTGTATCAAGCTCAAGTGCATCTCCAAGCAGGAAATGGACAACAGCAACATTCAGACGATTTCGTACTGCTCAATAGCTACACTAAAACGGTGTGTTTCTTTTGCAGAATTGGAAAAACACGACCGTGACAGGATTCGAACCTGCAATCTTCGGATCCGAAGTCCGACGCCTTATCCATTAGGCCACACGGTCACTGGCCGCCAAGTATTCCTTACATTCGTGTCATCTCGAAACGCTCATACCGCTGAGGAATTGTGTTTTCGTTCTACACAGCCGCTGCCTCTTGCTGCTTCCCACCCATTCGTTACATGCAAGCCTTTACGAGACCGACCAAGTAGAGATTGGGAATCAAGACCACACACTTTGTGCATTCGAAATCGAAGGCAGGGCGTCCCTCGCCGCATTTGCTACGATGGCGATTTGCTACTTCTGCAGAAGCGGCGGCGTCGACGACGACGACGACGACGACGACGCTCGCGAGAGGCTCTGTGATATTTGAAAAACACATGTAAAAAATATAGTCAGACTGCCGCCTCCCACCCTACGCTGTACCGCTTTGGAAAATGCTTTATCTGCGACATTCGCCTCAATCACATCTGAGAGTAATTCTAAATAAAACACCTGTTGCTAATTGTTCGTCGTTCCAGACACTGCTTGCTATACGGCCACGACGCGCAACTGATTTCGAAAATTCGTTTGCCTCCTGTGAGGATCGAACTCACGACCCCTGGTTTACTAGACCAGTGCTCTGCCACTGAGCTAAAGAGGCGCGGCCTAGCGGTAGTTTTGCGTACTTCGTGCTTACGCTCGTCTGGATCATCAGGCTTAAGCTGACAACACTTCATATTACCGACTAATATTTGCAGCTATGGCGCACCATTACTGCTTGGCTACACATCTCACACGTAACCGATGTGCTCTCCAACCAACACCACTTACATTTCAGAACATGTCTTTGACACATGTCTACGAAATCACCTTCACCTTCAGATACACTTCCTTGCGACTGATGGAGACGTAGGCAAAGTTTTAAGTTGCTATTTCCATTACGTCACATTGATCAGAGAAACGGTAATTTACATCTGCAGCGGAACAAAATCACGTTCCGCCCAGCGTGGGGCTCGAACCCACGACCCTGGGATTAAGAGTCTCATGCTCTACCGACTGAGCTAGCCGGGCTGCGTCGGTGACTACGTGTCGGGTCGCACGACACACAGTTCTCGTTTCGGTGGGGTGGTCCCATACAGAATCTCTCCATGCTGCCTAATGTTTTCCTAGCGTCACACACGTCACGTACTTCAGTTTTATTTCATAATCATTTCTGAGAGGTACAGGAATTGCATGAAAACCTGCAGCGCTAGTGGTGTCAAAATTAACACACATATTTGATTTGACTCAGAAGCCGAACGGGTTACTTTCCGACGCTGTCTTAGATGCGCAAATGCCAGCCAAAACTCGCGGTGACGGCACTCAGCCGACCATTTCGCTAGATAACACCGTTCTGGCTGTGTGTGTATCAAGCTCAAGTGCATCTCCAAGCAGGAAATGGACAACAGCAACATTCAGACGATTTCGTACTGCTCAATAGCTACACTAAAACGGTGTGTTTCTTTTGCAGAATTGGAAAAACACGACCGTGACAGGATTCGAACCTGCAATCTTCGGATCCGAAGTCCGACGCCTTATCCATTAGGCCACACGGTCACTGGCCGCCAAGTATTCCTTACATTCGTGTCATCTCGAAACGCTCATACCGCTGAGGAATTGTGTTTTCGTTCTACACAGCCGCTGCCTCTTGCTGCTTCCCACCCATTCGTTACATGCAAGCCTTTACGAGACCGACCAAGTAGAGATTGGGAATCAAGACCACACACTTTGTGCATTCGAAATCGAAGGCAGGGCGTCCCTCGCCGCATTTGCTACGATGGCGATTTGCTACTTCTGCAGAAGCGGCGGCGTCGACGACGACGACGACGACGACGACGCTCGCGAGAGGCTCTGTGATATTTGAAAAACACATGTAAAAAATATAGTCAGACTGCCGCCTCCCACCCTACGCTGTACCGCTTTGGAAAATGCTTTATCTGCGACATTCGCCTCAATCACATCTGAGAGTAATTCTAAATAAAACACCTGTTGCTAATTGTTCGTCGTTCCAGACACTGCTTGCTATACGGCCACGACGCGCAACTGATTTCGAAAATTCGTTTGCCTCCTGTGAGGATCGAACTCACGACCCCTGGTTTACTAGACCAGTGCTCTGCCACTGAGCTAAAGAGGCGCGGCCTAGCGGTAGTTTTGCGTACTTCGTGCTTACGCTCGTCTGGATCATCAGGCTTAAGCTGACAACACTTCATATTACCGACTAATATTTGCAGCTATGGCGCACCATTACTGCTTGGCTACACATCTCACACGTAACCGATGTGCTCTCCAACCAACACCACTTACATTTCAGAACATGTCTTTGACACATGTCTACGAAATCACCTTCACCTTCAGATACACTTCCTTGCGACTGATGGAGACGTAGGCAAAGTTTTAAGTTGCTATTTCCATTACGTCACATTGATCAGAGAAACGGTAATTTACATCTGCAGCGGAACAAAATTACGTTCCGCCCAGCGTGGGGCTCGAACCCACGACCCTGAGATTAAGAGTCTGATGCTCTACCGACTGAGCTAGCCGGGCTGCGTCGGTGACTACGTGTCGGGTCGCACGACACACAGTTCTCGTTTCGGTGGGGTGGTCCCATACAGAATCTCTCCATGCTGCCTAATGTTTTCCTAGCGTCACACACGTCACGTACTTCAGTTTTATTTCATAATCATTTCTGAGAGGTACAGGAATTGCATGAAAACCTGCAGCGCTAGTGGTGTCAAAATTAACACACATATTTGATTTGACTCAGAAGCCGAACGGGTTACTTTCCGACGCTGTCTTAGATGCGCAAATGCCAGCCAAAACTCGCGGTGACGGCACTCAGCCGACCATTTCGCTAGATAACACCGTTCTGGCTGTGTGTGTATCAAGCTCAAGTGCATCTCCAAGCAGGAAATGGACAACAGCAACATTCAGACGATTTCGTACTGCTCAATAGCTACACTAAAACGGTGTGTTTCTTTTGCAGAATTGGAAAAACACGACCGTGACAGGATTCGAACCTGCAATCTTCGGATCCGAAGTCCGACGCCTTATCCATTAGGCCACACGGTCACTGGCCGCCAAGTATTCCTTACATTCGTGTCATCTCGAAACGCTCATACCGCTGAGGAATTGTGTTTTCGTTCTACACAGCCGCTGCCTCTTGCTGCTTCCCACCCATTCGTTACATGCAAGCCTTTACGAGACCGACCAAGTAGAGATTGGGAATCAAGACCACACACTTTGTGCATTCGAAATCGAAGGCAGGGCGTCCCTCGCCGCATTTGCTACGATGGCGATTTGCTACTTCTGCAGAAGCGGCGGCGTCGACGACGACGACGACGACGACGACGCTCGCGAGAGGCTCTGTGATATTTGAAAAACACATGTAAAAAATATAGTCAGACTGCCGCCTCCCACCCTACGCTGTACCGCTTTGGAAAATGCTTTATCTGCGACATTCGCCTCAATCACATCTGAGAGTAATTCTAAATAAAACACCTGTTGCTAATTGTTCGTCGTTCCAGACACTGCTTGCTATACGGCCACGACGCGCAACTGATTTCGAAAATTCGTTTGCCTCCTGTGAGGATCGAACTCACGACCCCTGGTTTACTAGACCAGTGCTCTGCCACTGAGCTAAAGAGGCGCGGCCTAGCGGTAGTTTTGCGTACTTCGTGCTTACGCTCGTCTGGATCATCAGGCTTAAGCTGACAACACTTCATATTACCGACTAATATTTGCAGCTATGGCGCACCATTACTGCTTGGCTACACATCTCACACGTAACCGATGTGCTCTCCAACCAACACCACTTACATTTCAGAACATGTCTTTGACACATGTCTACGAAATCACCTTCACCTTCAGATACACTTCCTTGCGACTGATGGAGACGTAGGCAAAGTTTTAAGTTGCTATTTCCATTACGTCACATTGATCAGAGAAACGGTAATTTACATCTGCAGCGGAACAAAATTACGTTCCGCCCAGCGTGGGGCTCGAACCCACGACCCTGAGATTAAGAGTCTGATGCTCTACCGACTGAGCTAGCCGGGCTGCGTCGGTGACTACGTGTCGGGTCGCACGACACACAGTTCTCGTTTCGGTGGGGTGGTCCCATACAGAATCTCTCCATGCTGCCTAATGTTTTCCTAGCGTCACACACGTCACGTACTTCAGTTTTATTTCATAATCATTTCTGAGAGGTACAGGAATTGCATGAAAACCTGCAGCGCTAGTGGTGTCAAAATTAACACACATATTTGATTTGACTCAGAAGCCGAACGGGTTACTTTCCGACGCTGTCTTAGATGCGCAAATGCCAGCCAAAACTCGCGGTGACGGCACTCAGCCGACCATTTCGCTAGATAACACCGTTCTGGCTGTGTGTGTATCAAGCTCAAGTGCATCTCCAAGCAGGAAATGGACAACAGCAACATTCAGACGATTTCGTACTGCTCAATAGCTACACTAAAACGGTGTGTTTCTTTTGCAGAATTGGAAAAACACGACCGTGACAGGATTCGAACCTGCAATCTTCGGATCCGAAGTCCGACGCCTTATCCATTAGGCCACACGGTCACTGGCCGCCAAGTATTCCTTACATTCGTGTCATCTCGAAACGCTCATACCGCTGAGGAATTGTGTTTTCGTTCTACACAGCCGCTGCCTCTTGCTGCTTCCCACCCATTCGTTACATGCAAGCCTTTACGAGACCGACCAAGTAGAGATTGGGAATCAAGACCACACACTTTGTGCATTCGAAATCGAAGGCAGGGCGTCCCTCGCCGCATTTGCTACGATGGCGATTTGCTACTTCTGCAGAAGCGGCGGCGTCGACGACGACGACGACGACGACGCTCGCGAGAGGCTCTGTGATATTTGAAAAACACATGTAAAAAATATAATTCAGACTGCCGCCTCCCACCCTACGCTGTACCGCTTTGGAAAATGCTTTATCTGCGACATTCGCCTCAATCACATCTGAGAGTAATTCTAAATAAAACACCTGTTGCTAATTGTTCGTCGTTCCAGACACTGCTTGCTATACGGCCACGACGCGCAACTGATTTCGAAAATTCGTTTGCCTCCTGTGAGGATCGAACTCACGACCCCTGGTTTACTAGACCAGTGCTCTGCCACTGAGCTAAAGAGGCGCGGCCTAGCGGTAGTTTTGCGTACTTCGTGCTTACGCTCGTCTGGATCATCAGGCTTAAGCTGACAACACTTCATATTACCGACTAATATTTGCAGCTATGGCGCACCATTACTGCTTGGCTACACATCTCACACGTAACCGATGTGCTCTCCAACCAACACCACTTACATTTCAGAACATGTCTTTGACACATGTCTACGAAATCACCTTCACCTTCAGATACACTTCCTTGCGACTGATGGAGACGTAGGCAAAGTTTTAAGTTGCTATTTCCATTACGTCACATTGATCAGAGAAACGGTAATTTACATCTGCAGCGGAACAAAATCACGTTCCGCCCAGCGTGGGGCTCGAACCCACGACCCTGAGATTAAGAGTCTCATGCTCTACCGACTGAGCTAGCCGGGCTGCGTCGGTGACTACGTGTCGGGTCGCACGACACACAGTTCTCGTTTCGGTGGGGTGGTCCCATACAGAATCTCTCCATGCTGCCTAATGTTTTCCTAGCGTCACACACGTCACGTACTTCAGTTTTATTTCATAATCATTTCTGAGAGGTACAGGAATTGCATGAAAACCTGCAGCGCTAGTGGTGTCAAAATTAACACACATATTTGATTTGACTCAGAAGCCGAACGGGTTACTTTCCGACGCTGTCTTAGATGCGCAAATGCCAGCCAAAACTCGCGGTGACGGCACTCAGCCGACCATTTCGCTAGATAACACCGTTCTGGCTGTGTGTGTATCAAGCTCAAGTGCATCTCCAAGCAGGAAATGGACAACAGCAACATTCAGACGATTTCGTACTGCTCAATAGCTACACTAAAACGGTGTGTTTCTTTTGCAGAATTGGAAAAACACGACCGTGACAGGATTCGAACCTGCAATCTTCGGATCCGAAGTCCGACGCCTTATCCATTAGGCCACACGGTCACTGGCCGCCAAGTATTCCTTACATTCGTGTCATCTCGAAACGCTCATACCGCTGAGGAATTGTGTTTTCGTTCTACACAGCCGCTGCCTCTTGCTGCTTCCCACCCATTCGTTACATGCAAGCCTTTACGAGACCGACCAAGTAGAGATTGGGAATCAAGACCACACACTTTGTGCATTCGAAATCGAAGGCAGGGCGTCCCTCGCCGCATTTGCTACGATGGCGATTTGCTACTTCTGCAGAAGCGGCGGCGTCGACGACGACGACGACGACGACGACGCTCGCGAGAGGCTCTGTGATATTTGAAAAACACATGTAAAAAATATAGTCAGACTGCCGCCTCCCACCCTACGCTGTACCGCTTTGGAAAATGCTTTATCTGCGACATTCGCCTCAATCACATCTGAGAGTAATTCTAAATAAAACACCTGTTGCTAATTGTTCGTCGTTCCAGACACTGCTTGCTATACGGCCACGACGCGCAACTGATTTCGAAAATTCGTTTGCCTCCTGTGAGGATCGAACTCACGACCCCTGGTTTACTAGACCAGTGCTCTGCCACTGAGCTAAAGAGGCGCGGCCTAGCGGTAGTTTTGCGTACTTCGTGCTTACGCTCGTCTGGATCATCAGGCTTAAGCTGACAACACTTCATATTACCGACTAATATTTGCAGCTATGGCGCACCATTACTGCTTGGCTACACATCTCACACGTAACCGATGTGCTCTCCAACCAACACCACTTACATTTCAGAACATGTCTTTGACACATGTCTACGAAATCACCTTCACCTTCAGATACACTTCCTTGCGACTGATGGAGACGTAGGCAAAGTTTTAAGTTGCTATTTCCATTACGTCACATTGATCAGAGAAACGGTAATTTACATCTGCAGCGGAACAAAATTACGTTCCGCCCAGCGTGGGGCTCGAACCCACGACCCTGAGATTAAGAGTCTCATGCTCTACCGACTGAGCTAGCCGGGCTGCGTCGGTGACTACGTGTCGGGTCGCACGACACACAGTTCTCGTTTCGGTGGGGTGGTCCCATACAGAATCTCTCCATGCTGCCTAATGTTTTCCTAGCGTCACACACGTCACGTACTTCAGTTTTATTTCATAATCATTTCTGACAGGTACAGGAATTGCATGAAAACCTGCAGCGCTAGTGGTGTCAAAATTAACACACATATTTGATTTGACTCAGAAGCCGAACGGGTTACTTTCCGACGCTGTCTTAGATGCGCAAATGCCAGCCAAAACTCGCGGTGACGGCACTCAGCCGACCATTTCGCTAGATAACACCGTTCTGGCTGTGTGTGTATCAAGCTCAAGTGCATCTCCAAGCAGGAAATGGACAACAGCAACATTCAGACGATTTCGTACTGCTCAATAGCTACACTAAAACGGTGTGTTTCATTTGCAGAATTGGAAAAACACGACCGTGACAGGATTCGAACCTGCAATCTTCGGATCCGAAGTCCGACGCCTTATCCATTAGGCCACACGGTCACTGGCCGCCAAGTATTCCTTACATTCGTGTCATCTCGAAACGCTCATACCGCTGAGGAATTGTGTTTTCGTTCTACACAGCCGCTGCCTCTTGCTGCTTCCCACCCATTCGTTACATGCAAGCCTTTACGAGACCGACCAAGTAGAGATTGGGAATCAAGACCACACACTTTGTGCATTCGAAATCGAAGGCAGGGCGTCCCTCGCCGCATTTGCTACGATGGCGATTTGCTACTTCTGCAGAAGCGGCGGCGTCGACGACGACGACGACGCTCGCGAGAGGCTCTGTGATATTTGAAAAACACATGTAAAAAATATAATTCAGACTGCCGCCTCCCACCCTACGCTGTACCGCTTTGGAAAATGCTTTATCTGCGACATTCGCCTCAATCACATCTGAGAGTAATTCTAAATAAAACACCTGTTGCTAATTGTTCGTCGTTCCAGACACTGCTTGCTATACGGCCACGACGCGCAACTGATTTCGAAAATTCGTTTGCCTCCTGTGAGGATCGAACTCACGACCCCTGGTTTACTAGACCAGTGCTCTGCCACTGAGCTAAAGAGGCGCGGCCTAGCGGTAGTTTTGCGTACTTCGTGCTTACGCTCGTCTGGATCATCAGGCTTAAGCTGACAACACTTCATATTACCGACTAATATTTGCAGCTATGGCGCACCATTACTGCTTGGCTACACATCTCACACGTAACCGATGTGCTCTCCAACCAACACCACTTACATTTCAGAACATGTCTTTGACACATGTCTACGAAATCACCTTCACCTTCAGATACACTTCCTTGCGACTGATGGAGACGTAGGCAAAGTTTTAAGTTGCTATTTCCATTACGTCACATTGATCAGAGAAACGGTAATTTACATCTGCAGCGGAACAAAATTACGTTCCGCCCAGCGTGGGGCTCGAACCCACGACCCTGAGATTAAGAGTCTCATGCTCTACCGACTGAGCTAGCCGGGCTGCGTCGGTGACTACGTGTCGGGTCGCACGACACACAGTTCTCGTTTCGGTGGGGTGGTCCCATACAGAATCTCTCCATGCTGCCTAATGTTTTCCTAGCGTCACACACGTCACGTACTTCAGTTTTATTTCATAATCATTTCTGACAGGTACAGGAATTGCATGAAAACCTGCAGCGCTAGTGGTGTCAAAATTAACACACATATTTGATTTGACTCAGAAGCCGAACGGGTTACTTTCCGACGCTGTCTTAGATGCGCAAATGCCAGCCAAAACTCGCGGTGACGGCACTCAGCCGACCATTTCGCTAGATAACACTGTTCTGGCTGTGTGTGTATCAAGCTCAAGTGCATCTCCAAGCAGGAAATGGACAACAGCAACATTCAGACGATTTCGTACTGCTCAATAGCTACACTAAAACGGTGTGTTTCTTTTGCAGAATTGGAAAAACACGACCGTGACAGGATTCGAACCTGCAATCTTCGGATCCGAAGTCCGACGCCTTATCCATTAGGCCACACGGTCACTGGCCGCCAAGTATTCCTTACATTCGTGTCATCTCGAAACGCTCATACCGCTGAGGAATTGTGTTTTCGTTCTACACAGCCGCTGCCTCTTGCTGCTTCCCACCCATTCGTTACATGCAAGCCTTTACGAGACCGACCAAGTAGAGATTGGGAATCAAGACCACACACTTTGTGCATTCGAAATCGAAGGCAGGGCGTCCCTCGCCGCATTTGCTACGATGGCGATTTGCTACTTCTGCAGAAGCGGCGGCGTCGACGACGACGACGACGCTCGCGAGAGGCTCTGTGATATTTGAAAAACACATGTAAAAAATATAATTCAGACTGCCGCCTCCCACCCTACGCTGTACCGCTTTGGAAAATGCTTTATCTGCGACATTCGCCTCAATCACATCTGAGAGTAATTCTAAATAAAACACCTGTTGCTAATTGTTCGTCGTTCCAGACACTGCTTGCTATACGGCCACGACGCGCAACTGATTTCGAAAATTCGTTTGCCTCCTGTGAGGATCGAACTCACGACCCCTGGTTTACTAGACCAGTGCTCTGCCACTGAGCTAAAGAGGCGCGGCCTAGCGGTAGTTTTGCGTACTTCGTGCTTACGCTCGTCTGGATCATCAGGCTTAAGCTGACAACACTTCATATTACCGACTAATATTTGCAGCTATGGCGCACCATTACTGCTTGGCTACACATCTCACACGTAACCGATGTGCTCTCCAACCAACACCACTTACATTTCAGAACATGTCTTTGACACATGTCTACGAAATCACCTTCACCTTCAGATACACTTCCTTGCGACTGATGGAGACGTAGGCAAAGTTTTAAGTTGCTATTTCCATTACGTCACATTGATCAGAGAAACGGTAATTTACATCTGCAGCGGAACAAAATTACGTTCCACCCAGCGTGGGGCTCGAACCCACGACCCTGAGATTAAGAGTCTCATGCTCTACCGACTGAGCTAGCCGGGCTGCGTCGGTGACTACGTGTCGGGTCGCACGACACACAGTTCTCGTTTCGGTGGGGTGGTCCCATACAGAATCTCTCCATGCTGCCTAATGTTTTCCTAGCGTCACACACGTCACGTACTTCAGTTTTATTTCATAATCATTTCTGAGAGGTACAGGAATTGCATGAAAACCTGCAGCGCTAGTGGTGTCAAAATTAACACACATATTTGATTTGACTCAGAAGCCGAACGGGTTACTTTCCGACGCTGTCTTAGATGCGCAAATGCCAGCCAAAACTCGCGGTGACGGCACTCAGCCGACCATTTCGCTAGATAACACTGTTCTGGCTGTGTGTGTATCAAGCTCAAGTGCATCTCCAAGCAGGAAATGGACAACAGCAACATTCAGACGATTTCGTACTGCTCAATAGCTACACTAAAACGGTGTGTTTCTTTTGCAGAATTGGAAAAACACGACCGTGACAGGATTCGAACCTGCAATCTTCGGATCCGAAGTCC
This sequence comes from Schistocerca americana, assembly GCF_021461395.2. NCBI lineage: Eukaryota > Metazoa > Arthropoda > Insecta > Orthoptera > Acrididae > Schistocerca > Schistocerca americana. Next base: position 191,549 of record NW_025725554.1, read on the forward strand.
GACGCCTTATCCATTAGGCCACACGGTCACTGGCCGCCAAGTATTCCTTACATTCGTGTCATCTCGAAACGCTCATACCGCTGAGGAATTGTGTTTTCGTTCTACACAGCCGCTGCCTCTTGCTGCTTCCCACCCATTCGTTACATGCAAGCCTTTACGAGACCGACCAAGTAGAGATTGGGAATCAAGACCACACACTTTGTGCATTCGAAATCGAAGGCAGGGCGTCCCTCGCCGCATTTGCTACGATGGCGATTTGCTACTTCTGCAGAAGCGGCGGCGTCGACGACGACGACGACGCTCGCGAGAGGCTCTGTGATATTTGAAAAACACATGTAAAAAATATAATTCAGACTGCCGCCTCCCACCCTACGCTGTACCGCTTTGGAAAATGCTTTATCTGCGACATTCGCCTCAATCACATCTGAGAGTAATTCTAAATAAAACACCTGTTGCTAATTGTTCGTCGTTCCAGACACTGCTTGCTATACGGCCACGACGCGCAACTGATTTCGAAAATTCGTTTGCCTCCTGTGAGGATCGAACTCACGACCCCTGGTTTACTAGACCAGTGCTCTGCCACTGAGCTAAAGAGGCGCGGCCTAGCGGTAGTTTTGCGTACTTCGTGCTTACGCTCGTCTGGATCATCAGGCTTAAGCTGACAACACTTCATATTACCGACTAATATTTGCAGCTATGGCGCACCATTACTGCTTGGCTACACATCTCACACGTAACCGATGTGCTCTCCAACCAACACCACTTACATTTCAGAACATGTCTTTGACACATGTCTACGAAATCACCTTCACCTTCAGATACACTTCCTTGCGACTGATGGAGACGTAGGCAAAGTTTTAAGTTGCTATTTCCATTACGTCACATTGATCAGAGAAACGGTAATTTACATCTGCAGCGGAACAAAATCACGTTCCGCCCAGCGTGGGGCTCGAACCCACGACCCTGAGATTAAGAGTCTCATGCTCTACCGACTGAGCTAGCCGGGCTGCGTCGGTGACTACGTGTCGGGTCGCACGACACACAGTTCTCGTTTCGGTGGGGTGGTCCCATACAGAATCTCTCCATGCTGCCTAATGTTTTCCTAGCGTCACACACGTCACGTACTTCAGTTTTATTTCATAATCATTTCTGAGAGGTACAGGAATTGCATGAAAACCTGCAGCGCTAGTGGTGTCAAAATTAACACACATATTTGATTTGACTCAGAAGCCGAACGGGTTACTTTCCGACGCTGTCTTAGATGCGCAAATGCCAGCCAAAACTCGCGGTGACGGCACTCAGCCGACCATTTCGCTAGATAACACCGTTCTGGCTGTGTGTGTATCAAGCTCAAGTGCATCTCCAAGCAGGAAATGGACAACAGCAACATTCAGACGATTTCGTACTGCTCAATAGCTACACTAAAACGGTGTGTTTCTTTTGCAGAATTGGAAAAACACGACCGTGACAGGATTCGAACCTGCAATCTTCGGATCCGAAGTCCGACGCCTTATCCATTAGGACACACGGTCACTGGCCGCCAAGTATTCCTTACATTCGTGTCATCTCGAAACGCTCATACCGCTGAGGAATTGTGTTTTCGTTCTACACAGCCGCTGCCTCTTGCTGCTTCCCACCCATTCGTTACATGCAAGCCTTTACGAGACCGACCAAGTAGAGATTGGGAATCAAGACCACACACTTTGTGCATTCGAAATCGAAGGCAGGGCGTCCCTCGCCGCATTTGCTACGATGGCGATTTGCTACTTCTGCAGAAGCGGCGGCGTCGACGACGACGACGACGACGCTCGCGAGAGGCTCTGTGATATTTGAAAAACACATGTAAAAAATATAATTCAGACTGCCGCCTCCCACCCTACGCTGTACCGCTTTGGAAAATGCTTTATCTGCGACATTCGCCTCAATCACATCTGAGAGTAATTCTAAATAAAACACCTGTTGCTAATTGTTCGTCGTTCCAGACACTGCTTGCTATACGGCCACGACGCGCAACTGATTTCGAAAATTCGTTTGCCTCCTGTGAGGATCGAACTCACGACCCCTGGTTTACTAGACCAGTGCTCTGCCACTGAGCTAAAGAGGCGCGGCCTAGCGGTAGTTTTGCGTACTTCGTGCTTACGCTCGTCTGGATCATCAGGCTTAAGCTGACAACACTTCATATTACCGACTAATATTTGCAGCTATGGCGCACCATTACTGCTTGGCTACACATCTCACACGTAACCGATGTGCTCTCCAACCAACACCACTTACATTTCAGAACATGTCTTTGACACATGTCTACGAAATCACCTTCACCTTCAGATACACTTCCTTGCGACTGATGGAGACGTAGGCAAAGTTTTAAGTTGCTATTTCCATTACGTCACATTGATCAGAGAAACGGTAATTTACATCTGCAGCGGAACAAAATTACGTTCCGCCCAGCGTGGGGCTCGAACCCACGAGCCTGAGATTAACAGTCTCATGCTCTACCGACTGAGCTAGCCGGGCTGCGTCGGTGACTACGTGTCGGGTCGCACGACACACAGTTCTCGTTTCGGTGGGGTGGTCCCATACAGAATCTCTCCATGCTGCCTAATGTTTTCCTAGCGTCACACACGTCACGTACTTCAGTTTTATTTCATAATCATTTCTGAGAGGTACAGGAATTGCATGAAAACCTGCAGCCCTAGTGGTGTCAAAATTAACACACATATTTGATTTGACTCAGAAGCCGAACGGGTTACTTTCCGACGCTGTCTTATATGCGCAAATGCCAGCCAAAACTCGCGGTGACGGCACTCAGCCGACCATTTCGCTAGATAACACCGTTCTGGCTGTGTGTGTATCAAGCTCAAGTGCATCTCCAAGCAGGAAATGGACAACAGCAACATTCAGACGATTTCGTACTGCTCAATAGCTACACTAAAACGGTGTGTTTCTTTTGCAGAATTGGAAAAACACGACCGTGACAGGATTCGAACCTGCAATCTTCGGATCCGAAGTCCGACGCCTTATCCATTAGGCCACACGGTCACTGGCCGCCAAGTATTCCTTACATTCGTGTCATCTCGAAACGCTCATACCGCTGAGGAATTGTGTTTTCGTTCTACACAGCCGCTGCCTCTTGCTGCTTCCCACCCATTCGTTACATGCAAGCCTTTACGAGACCGACCAAGTAGAGATTGGGAATCAAGACCACACACTTTGTGCATTCGAAATCGAAGGCAGGGCGTCCCTCGCCGCATTTGCTACGATGGCGATTTGCTACTTCTGCAGAAGCGGCGGCGTCGACGACGACGACGACGACGCTCGCGAGAGGCTCTGTGATATTTGAAAAACACATGTAAAAAATATAATTCAGACTGCCGCCTCCCACCCTACGCTGTACCGCTTTGGAAAATGCTTTATCTGCGACATTCGCCTCAATCACATCTGAGAGTAATTCTAAATAAAACACCTGTTGCTAATTGTTCGTCGTTCCAGACACTGCTTGCTATACGGCCACGACGCGCAACTGATTTCGAAAATTCGTTTGCCTCCTGTGAGGATCGAACTCACGACCCCTGGTTTACTAGACCAGTGCTCTGCCACTGAGCTAAAGAGGCGCGGCCTAGTGGTAGTTTTGCGTACTTCGTGCTTACGCTCGTCTGGATCATCAGGCTTAAGCTGACAACACTTCATATTACCGACTAATATTTGCAGCTATGGCGCACCATTACTGCTTGGCTACACATCTCACACGTAACCGATGTGCTCTCCAACCAACACCACTTACATTTCAGAACATGTCTTTGACACATGTCTACGAAATCACCTTCACCTTCAGATACACTTCCTTGCGACTGATGGAGACGTAGGCAAAGTTTTAAGTTGCTATTTCCATTACGTCACATTGATCAGAGAAACGGTAATTTACATCTGCAGCGGAACAAAATTACGTTCCGCCCAGCGTGGGGCTCGAACCCACGACCCTGAGATTAAGAGTCTCATGCTCTACCGACTGAGCTAGCCGGGCTGCGTCGGTGACTACGTGTCGGGTCGCACGACACACAGTTCTCGTTTCGGTGGGGTGGTCCCATACAGAATCTCTCCATGCTGCCTAATGTTTTCCTAGCGTCACACACGTCACGTACTTCAGTTTTATTTCATAATCATTTCTGAGAGGTACAGGAATTGCATGAAAACCTGCAGCGCTAGTGGTGTCAAAATTAACACACATATTTGATTTGACTCAGAAGCCGAACGGGTTACTTTCCGACGCTGTCTTAGATGCGCAAATGCCAGCCAAAACTCGCGGTGACGGCACTCAGCCGACCATTTCGCTAGATAACACCGTTCTGGCTGTGTGTGTATCAAGCTCAAGTGCATCTCCAAGCAGGAAATGGACAACAGCAACATTCAGACGATTTCGTACTGCTCAATAGCTACACTAAAACGGTGTGTTTCTTTTGCAGAATTGGAAAAACACGACCGTGACAGGATTCGAACCTGCAATCTTCGGATCCGAAGTCCGACGCCTTATCCATTAGGCCACACGGTCACTGGCCGCCAAGTATTCCTTACATTCGTGTCATCTCGAAACGCTCATACCGCTGAGGAATTGTGTTTTCGTTCTACACAGCCGCTGCCTCTTGCTGCTTCCCACCCATTCGTTACATGCAAGCCTTTACGAGACCGACCAAGTAGAGATTGGGAATCAAGACCACACACTTTGTGCATTCGAAATCGAAGGCAGGGCGTCCCTCGCCGCATTTGCTACGATGGCGATTTGCTACTTCTGCAGAAGCGGCGGCGTCGACGACGACGACGACGACGCTCGCGAGAGGCTCTGTGATATTTGAAAAACACATGTAAAAAATATAATTCAGACTGCCGCCTCCCACCCTACGCTGTACCGCTTTTTTTTTTTTTTTTTTTTTTTACTTTATTGTTATTTTAAAACCTGTACAATTCAGGTAGGCTGGCAGCGGCACACTACGCCGCTCTGCAGCCATAGCGTTTTACAAGAGTAGAAAACATGGTGAATGACAATGAACAAAGTGGCGGGCAAAAGAGAGAGGTCACAGAGACATAAAAAAACACGGAGGCGTTCACATGTGACGATAACAACACGGAAAACACGTCGGCACGGCGCACAAATCACTGGTGAGTCCGACGGCACAAGTGAACGTAGGAGTGGGATGGCGGACACCAAAAACACTATATGACGTCACACACACGAAGCACAAAAGGCGACGATCTCCGGCGCGCGAATGTTCACTATACGTGTGCGAGTCCGGGGACCTGCCAAGAGAGGAGGAGGAGGAAGGGGAGTGGGAGAGCGAGAGGGGAGAGCAGAGATGCCACGGGCAGGGGAGATAGGGGGGAGGGAGGAAGGGGGAGAGGAAGCCCGGGGGAAGAGGGGGAAGGGAGGGGACAGGGAGATGGAAAAAGAAGGGAAGAGAAGAGAAGGGAGGGAGGGTGCCGAAAGGAAAGGACACGGGAAGTGGGGGGTGGGGCAGGGTCAAAGTTGATAGGAGGGGTAGATGGAGGGGACGAGGACATCATCAGGGAGAGGGAGCTGGCGGAAGCCACCTTGGGAGAGGGTATGGAGGGTGGAGAGATGGAGACCGGGTGGGACGTGCGAATACAGGCGCGGCAGCGGGCGGGGGTGGGAGAGGAGCGAGGAAACGAGCGGGTGAGGAGGATCAAGTTTACGTGAGGTGTACAGGATACGTATCCGTTCAAGGAAAAGGAGGAGGTGGGGGAAGGGGATGAGATCATACAGGATCCGTGTGGGGGAGGGGAGACGGATGCGATAGGCAAGGCGGAGAGCATGGCGTTCAAGGATTTGGAGGGATTTATAGAAGGTAGGGGGGGCGGAGATCCAGGCTGGATGGGCGTAACAAAGGATAGGGCGGATGATGGATTTATAGGTGTGGAGGATTGTGGAGGGGTCCAGACCCCACGTGCGGCCGGAAAGGAGCTTGAGGAGACGGAGTCGGGAACGGGCCTTGGCTTGGATTGTCTGGAGATGGGGAGTCCAGGAGAGGCGACGGTCGAGGGTGACGCCAAGGTACTTAAGGGTGGGAGTGAGGGCGATAGGACGGCCATAGACGGTGAGATAGAAATCAAGGAGGCGGAAGGAAGGGGTGGTTTTGCCTACAATGATCGCCTGGGTTTTGGAGGGATTGACCTTGAGCAACCACTGGTTGCACCAAGCGGTGAACCGGTCAAGATGGGATTGGAGAAGGCGTTGGGAGCGTTGCAGGGTGGGGGCAAGGGCGAGGAAGGCGGTGTCATCGGCAAACTGGAGAAGGTGGACGGGGGGCGACGGCGGCGGCATGTCCGCCGTGTACAGAAGGTACAGAAGGGGGGAGAGGACGGAGCCTTGGGGCACACCGGCGGAGGGGAAAAAGGTGTAGGAATCGGTGTTATGGATGGTGACATAGGAAGGACGGCGGGAGAGAAAGGAACCGATCAGACGGACGTAGTTAATGGGAAGGGCAAAGGTTTGGAGCTTGAAGAGGAGACCGGAATGCCAGACGCGGTCATAAGCGCGTTCGAGGTCAAGTGAGAGGAAGATGGCGGAGCGACGGGAATTAAGCTGTTCGGAAAGGAGATGAGTGAGGTGAAGGAGAAGATCGTCGGAAGAGAAGGATGGCCGAAAGCCACACTGGGTGACGGGAAGGAGGCGGTGCTGGCGGAGATGCTGGTGGATGCGGCGGGTGAGGATAGATTCCAGGACCTTGCTGAAGACCGAGGTAAGGCTGATGGGACGGTAGGAGGAGACGGCGGACGGCGGTTTGCCAGGTTTAAGGAACATGAGGATACGGGAGGTTTTCCACAGGTCGGGGTAGTAACCGGTGGACAGGACTACATTGTAGAGCCTGGCCAGGGTGGAGAGGAAAGAGACAGGAGCTTCACGAAGGTGACGGTAGGTGGCACGATCGTGACCAGGAGCGGTGTTGCGTTTTGTGCGGAGTGTAGCAATGAGATCCTGTGTAGTGATAGGGGCATTGAGTTCCGTGTGTGTAATGTTGTCCAAGTACTGGAAGCCAGGAGCGAGGGGAGGGGAAGAGGTGTCAGTTCGATCGCGGATATCTGGGAAGAGGGAGTAATCGAACTGGGGATCATCGGGGACGGAAAATACATCGGAGAGGTAGGAGGCAAAGTGATTGGCCTTACTAAGGGAGTCAGGGAAAGGGTGATCATCATGGAGAAGAGGATAATAGGGGGAGGGTTTAGTTCCGGTAAGGCGACGGAAGGCCGACCAGAACTTGGACGAGTTGATTGGTAGGGTTGCATTTAAACGGGTGCATGTCTGTCGCCAGTCCCGGCGTTTCTTAGCCGCGAGCAAATTACGAACGTGTCGCTGGAGTTGCCGGTGGCGTCGTAGTGTGTCCGGGTCACGCGTGCGGAGGAAGGCACGGTAGAGACGACGGGATTCACGGAGGAGGAGAACGGCCTGTGGGGGTAAGGTAGGACGGTGGGGGTGGATGGCGACAGTAGGAACGTGGGCCTCCACGGCCTCAGACAAGGTCCGCTGGAGAAAGGAGGCGGCATGGGTGACATCGTCAGGGTGGTGGTAGGTGAGAGGGTGGCTATCGACCTGGGTGGAAAGGGTATCCCGGTAGGCATTCCAGTCGGCTCGGGAATAGTCGTGGACATACTTAGGGGGAGGGTCAGTACGAGGGTCGGGGCGAGGGCGACGACCGTCTGAAACGGTGAGGAGGACAGGGAGATGGTCGCTACCAATAGGCGCCAGGACATCCACCGTGATGCGGCCAAGGAGGTTGGGGGAGGAGAGGATAACATCAGGAGTGGAGTTGGATTCAGGACGGGTATGCCGGGGGATGGGGACGAGGTCACCTTGAAGGGTGGAGAGGAACCGATGCCATCGCCGTAACTGGGCAGCGGAACGACTATGGATGTTGAGGTCGGCGGCGATCACGTAGGAGGAAAAGGTACGATCGACGTGGGAGAGGAAGTCGAAGGGAATAGGAGCGTTGGGGCGGACATAGATGGTGGCGCAGGTAACGGTAAGGCCGGGGAAGAAGAGACTAAGGATCAGGTGTTCAGTGGGGTCGGGAAGGAGAGGTTGGAGCCGAACGGGGATCTGGCGGTGGTGACCAATGGCAACTCCGCCACGCGCAATCGGGAGGGGATTATCGGAGCGGTGGAGGAGGTAGGGCGAAGTGTGGACTGTGTGGTGGGGTTGCAGGAAGGTTTCATTGAGGAGGAAGGCATCCACGCGGTGGGTGGCAAGGGTGTGCAGGAACAGGTTTTTGTTGGCGGGAAGGGAGCGGATGTTGTTGAAAAGGATACGTTGCTGTCGCGCCATGACTGGGATTTAAACGAGGGTGTCAAGACGGGAGAAGGTGAAATGGGCCTGGTTGTTGGAGTAGGTGGCGTACATCTTGAGTTGGAAGATGGAACGGGCAGCAAGGGAGATCTGCTGGAGGGTGTGAGGGCGCTGAAAGGGATGAACATTCTGGAGGACGATGGTGAGGAACCTGATGATGTCCTCAGCGGTGGGTGGGGGACGAAGGGAATTGCCAGGAGGGGTGGGGGCGTCCAGAGGACGGACAGGTACGGTGAGTTCAGGAGTGGTTGGAGGGGGTCGGGCTTTACACTTTTGGGAGTAGGTGGGATGAGGGAGATTGCAGGTATTACAGGAGGGAGGGGATTGGAGGTTAGGGCACTGCCGGAGGAAGTGCGCCTGCCGACAATGCGGGCAGGTGGGGGCCTCGCGGCACTCAGCTGTGGGGTGCGCATTATAGCGCAGACACCTCTGGCAGCGCAGGGATTGAGGAGGGGAACGGGAAGGGTCGACCTTGTACCGCTGGTGGAAGAGGAGGGCACCCTCCTTCAGGAGACGGTCAATGGAGGGGGCGTCCTCAGAGAAAACCCGCATGAGGCGGGTGGGGCCGGCCGAGTTGAAAATGCGGCGGACCGCCCGCACCTCCAGCGTGGGATGGGCCTGGAGCTCCGCCAACACCTCCTCCTCCGTGATCGACGGACTGAGCCGCGTGATCACGGCGGTGAGGGTCGGCGGGCGACGCGGGGGTTGGGGTTGGCGGGTAGGAGATGGAGAAGGAGCAGGGGTAAGGGAGGCGTTGGGACCAAAACGGGTGATGGGGAGACGGGAGAGGATGTCAGTATGGAGGGTTGGGCTGGGGGAGGAGATGAGAACAGAATCTCGGCGAGGAGTGAGGAGGGAGATGGGGGCGCCAGGACAATGCTGGCGAAGGAAGAGGGTGAGGTTCCGGGCTTCAAGGAGAGAGGGATCAGGACGGGAGAGGAGGTAGCGGTAGGAGGAAGGGAGAGAGGAGGAGGATGAGGGGGCAGGGACAGGCGGGGAGACTTCCATGGCATCAAGGGTGGGGGAAGGAGGACGAGGTGCAGCCTTTTTGGAAGCAGAGGAAGCAGGGGTGCCACCGGGGCGCTTGACGGCGGTGGAGGAGGTGTGGGGGATGGGAACAACGGGAATGTGGCGGGGAGGGGCAGGTCCCGGGGCCGGAGTCGGCGCCGGAGATGGTGATGGTGACGGTGAAGGTGACGATGACGATGACGGCGGCAGAGGCGGCGGTGATGGCGAAGGTGACGGGGAGAGCTGGGCGTGGGCGGTGGCCCGACGGGCCACCACCCGAGCTGGAGCTGCAGTGACAGGCTGGGGGAGTGGGGGGAAGGGATCAGAACGAGAGGAGCGGGAGGAAGAAGCGGGAGAGGGGGCGACAAAGAGAGAGGGTGAAGGGACAGTGAGGAGAGGTGGAATGGAAGGAGGGAGGTGGGACTGGGCACACCAAGTTATAGTGGTGGAGGCGGCGGAAGGGGAGGTATAGACAATGGCGGTGGTGGTAGTAGTGACAGTGGTGGTGGGGGCGGACATGACGGGAGAGAGAAACAAGAACGAAGAGGAGAGGACAGAAACCGGGGACAGACAAAGACGAAGACGGATGAAGACGAAGACGGCCGTAGACCAGGGTCAGGACGGCGGCGATGGTGGCGACCAGGCGGCACCGGATGGCGGCGGCGGCGGCGGCGGGCACCGGCGGCGGCGGGCACCGGCGGCGGCGGCGGCGGCGAGCACCGGCAGGCGGCGGGCACCGGCGGCGGCGGCGGCGAGCACCGGCAGGCGGCGGCGGCGGGCACCGGCAGGCGGCGACCAGGCGGGGGCGGCGAGCCCCGTCAGGCGGCGACCAGGCGGGGGCGACGGGCGACGAGCCCCGGCAGGCGGCTCTGGCGGCGGCGGCGGCGGCGGCAAGGACCGGCAGGCGGCGACTAGGCGGGGGCGACGGGCGACGAGCCCCGGCAGGCGGCGGCGGCGGCAAACAGACGACACGGCAAGGATCTTCCACGTCGAAGGCGCACCCTGAGAGTAGCCCAGGCAGTGAAACTCTTCGAAGAAGAAGAGAGGGAATCCAACCCTCGAATGGCTGTACCGCTTTGGAAAATGCTTTATCTGCGACATTCGCCTCAATCACATCTGAGAGTAATTCTAAATAAAACACCTGTTGCTAATTGTTCGTCGTTCCAGACACTGCTTGCTATACGGCCACGACGCGCAACTGATTTCGAAAATTCGTTTGCCTCCTGTGAGGATCGAACTCACGACCCCTGGTTTACTAGACCAGTGCTCTGCCACTGAGCTAAAGAGGCGCGGCCTAGTGGTAGTTTTGCGTACTTCGTGCTTACGCTCGTCTGGATCATCAGGCTTAAGCTGACAACACTTCATATTACCGACTAATATTTGCAGCTATGGCGCACCATTACTGCTTGGCTACACATCTCACACGTAACCGATGTGCTCTCCAACCAACACCACTTACATTTCAGAACATGTCTTTGACACATGTCTACGAAATCACCTTCACCTTCAGATACACTTCCTTGCGACTGATGGAGACGTAGGCAAAGTTTTAAGTTGCTATTTCCATTACGTCACATTGATCAGAGAAACGGTAATTTACATCTGCAGCGGAACAAAATCACGTTCCGCCCAGCGTGGGGCTCGAACCCACGACCCTGAGATTAAGAGTCTCATGCTCTACCGACTGAGCTAGCCGGGCTGCGTCGGTGACTACGTGTCGGGTCGCACGACACACAGTTCTCGTTTCGGTGGGGTGGTCCCATACAGAATCTCTCCATGCTGCCTAATGTTTTCCTAGCGTCACACACGTCACGTACTTCAGTTTTATTTCATAATCATTTCTGAGAGGTACAGGAATTGCATGAAAACCTGCAGCGCTAGTGGTGTCAAAATTAACACACATATTTGATTTGACTCAGAAGCCGAACGGGTTACTTTCCGACGCTGTCTTAGATGCGCAAATGCCAGCCAAAACTCGCGGTGACGGCACTCAGCCGACCATTTCGCTAGATAACACCGTTCTGGCTGTGTGTGTATCAAGCTCAAGTGCATCTCCAAGCAGGAAATGGACAACAGCAACATTCAGACGATTTCGTACTGCTCAATAGCTACACTAAAACGGTGTGTTTCTTTTGCAGAATTGGAAAAACACGACCGTGACAGGATTCGAACCTGCAATCTTCGGATCCGAAGTCCGACGCCTTATCCATTAGGACACACGGTCACTGGCCGCCAAGTATTCCTTACATTCGTGTCATCTCGAAACGCTCATACCGCTGAGGAATTGTGTTTTCGTTCTACACAGCCGCTGCCTCTTGCTGCTTCCCACCCATTCGTTACATGCAAGCCTTTACGAGACCGACCAAGTAGAGATTGGGAATCAAGACCACACACTTTGTGCATTCGAAATCGAAGGCAGGGCGTCCCTCGCCGCATTTGCTACGATGGCGATTTGCTACTTCTGCAGAAGCGGCGGCGTCGACGACGACGACGACGACGCTCGCGAGAGGCTCTGTGATATTTGAAAAACACATGTAAAAAATATAATTCAGACTGCCGCCTCCCACCCTACGCTGTACCGCTTTGGAAAATGCTTTATCTGCGACATTCGCCTCAATCACATCTGAGAGTAATTCTAAATAAAACACCTGTTGCTAATTGTTCGTCGTTCCAGACACTGCTTGCTATACGGCCACGACGCGCAACTGATTTCGAAAATTCGTTTGCCTCCTGTGAGGATCGAACTCACGACCCCTGGTTTACTAGACCAGTGCTCTGCCACTGAGCTAAAGAGGCGCGGCCTAGCGGTAGTTTTGCGTACTTCGTGCTTACGCTCGTCTGGATCATCAGGCTTAAGCTGACAACACTTCATATTACCGACTAATATTTGCAGCTATGGCGCACCATTACTGCTTGGCTACACATCTCACACGTAACCGATGTGCTCTCCAACCAACACCACTTACATTTCAGAACATGTCTTTGACACATGTCTACGAAATCACCTTCACCTTCAGATACACTTCCTTGCGACTGATGGAGACGTAGGCAAAGTTTTAAGTTGCTATTTCCATTACGTCACATTGATCAGAGAAACGGTAATTTACATCTGCAGCGGAACAAAATTACGTTCCGCCCAGCGTGGGGCTCGAACCCACGACCCTGAGATTAAGAGTCTCATGCTCTACCGACTGAGCTAGCCGGGCTGCGTCGGTGACTACGTGTCGGGTCGCACGACACACAGTTCTCGTTTCGGTGGGGTGGTCCCATACAGAATCTCTCCATGCTGCCTAATGTTTTCCTAGCGTCACACACGTCACGTACTTCAGTTTTATTTCATAATCATTTCTGAGAGGTACAGGAATTGCATGAAAACCTGCAGCCCTAGTGGTGTCAAAATTAACACACATATTTGATTTGACTCAGAAGCCGAACGGGTTACTTTCCGACGCTGTCTTAGATGCGCAAATGCCAGCCAAAACTCGCGGTGACGGCACTCAGCCGACCATTTCGCTAGATAACACCGTTCTGGCTGTGTGTGTATCAAGCTCAAGTGCATCTCCAAGCAGGAAATGGACAACAGCAACATTCAGACGATTTCGTACTGCTCAATAGCTACACTAAAACGGTGTGTTTCTTTTGCAGAATTGGAAAAACACGACCGTGACAGGATTCGAACCTGCAATCTTCGGATCCGAAGTCCGACGCCTTATCCATTAGGCCACACGGTCACTGGCCGCCAAGTATTCCTTACATTCGTGTCATCTCGAAACGCTCATACCGCTGAGGAATTGTGTTTTCGTTCTACACAGCCGCTGCCTCTTGCTGCTTCCCACCCATTCGTTACATGCAAGCCTTTACGAGACCGACCAAGTAGAGATTGGGAATCAAGACCACACACTTTGTGCATTCGAAATCGAAGGCAGGGCGTCCCTCGCCGCATTTGCTACGATGGCGATTTGCTACTTCTGCAGAAGCGGCGGCGTCGACGACGACGACGACGACGCTCGCGAGAGGCTCTGTGATATTTGAAAAACACATGTAAAAAATATAATTCAGACTGCCGCCTCCCACCCTACGCTGTACCGCTTTGGAAAATGCTTTATCTGCGACATTCGCCTCAATCACATCTGAGAGTAATTCTAAATAAAACACCTGTTGCTAATTGTTCGTCGTTCCAGACACTGCTTGCTATACGGCCACGACGCGCAACTGATTTCGAAAATTCGTTTGCCTCCTGTGAGGATCGAACTCACGACCCCTGGTTTACTAGACCAGTGCTCTGCCACTGAGCTAAAGAGGCGCGGCCTAGTGGTAGTTTTGCGTACTTCGTGCTTACGCTCGTCTGGATCATCAGGCTTAAGCTGACAACACTTCATATTACCGACTAATATTTGCAGCTATGGCGCACCATTACTGCTTGGCTACACATCTCACACGTAACCGATGTGCTCTCCAACCAACACCACTTACATTTCAGAACATGTCTTTGACACATGTCTACGAAATCACCTTCACCTTCAGATACACTTCCTTGCGACTGATGGAGACGTAGGCAAAGTTTTAAGTTGCTATTTCCATTACGTCACATTGATCAGAGAAACGGTAATTTACATCTGCAGCGGAACAAAATTACGTTCCGCCCAGCGTGGGGCTCGAACCCACGACCCTGAGATTAAGAGTCTCATGCTCTACCGACTGAGCTAGCCGGGCTGCGTCGGTGACTACGTGTCGGGTCGCACGACACACAGTTCTCGTTTCGGTGGGGTGGTCCCATACAGAATCTCTCCATGCTGCCTAATGTTTTCCTAGCGTCACACACGTCACGTACTTCAGTTTTATTTCATAATCATTTCTGAGAGGTACAGGAATTGCATGAAAACCTGCAGCGCTAGTGGTGTCAAAATTAACACACATATTTGATTTGACTCAGAAGCCGAACGGGTTACTTTCCGACGCTGTCTTAGATGCGCAAATGCCAGCCAAAACTCGCGGTGACGGCACTCAGCCGACCATTTCGCTAGATAACACCGTTCTGGCTGTGTGTGTATCAAGCTCAAGTGCATCTCCAAGCAGGAAATGGACAACAGCAACATTCAGACGATTTCGTACTGCTCAATAGCTACACTAAAACGGTGTGTTTCTTTTGCAGAATTGGAAAAACACGACCGTGACAGGATTCGAACCTGCAATCTTCGGATCCGAAGTCCGACGCCTTATCCATTAGGACACACGGTCACTGGCCGCCAAGTATTCCTTACATTCGTGTCATCTCGAAACGCTCATACCGCTGAGGAATTGTGTTTTCGTTCTACACAGCCGCTGCCTCTTGCTGCTTCCCACCCATTCGTTACATGCAAGCCTTTACGAGACCGACCAAGTAGAGATTGGGAATCAAGACCACACACTTTGTGCATTCGAAATCGAAGGCAGGGCGTCCCTCGCCGCATTTGCTACGATGGCGATTTGCTACTTCTGCAGAAGCGGCGGCGTCGACGACGACGACGACGACGCTCGCGAGAGGCTCTGTGATATTTGAAAAACACATGTAAAAAATATAATTCAGACTGCCGCCTCCCACCCTACGCTGTACCGCTTTGGAAAATGCTTTATCTGCGACATTCGCCTCAATCACATCTGAGAGTAATTCTAAATAAAACACCTGTTGCTAATTGTTCGTCGTTCCAGACACTGCTTGCTATACGGCCACGACGCGCAACTGATTTCGAAAATTCGTTTGCCTCCTGTGAGGATCGAACTCACGACCCCTGGTTTACTAGACCAGTGCTCTGCCACTGAGCTAAAGAGGCGCGGCCTAGCGGTAGTTTTGCGTACTTCGTGCTTACGCTCGTCTGGATCATCAGGCTTAAGCTGACAACACTTCATATTACCGACTAATATTTGCAGCTATGGCGCACCATTACTGCTTGGCTACACATCTCACACGTAACCGATGTGCTCTCCAACCAACACCACTTACATTTCAGAACATGTCTTTGACACATGTCTACGAAATCACCTTCACCTTCAGATACACTTCCTTGCGACTGATGGAGACGTAGGCAAAGTTTTAAGTTGCTATTTCCATTACGTCACATTGATCAGAGAAACGGTAATTTACATCTGCAGCGGAACAAAATCACGTTCCGCCCAGCGTGGGGCTCGAACCCACGACCCTGAGATTAAGAGTCTCATGCTCTACCGACTGAGCTAGCCGGGCTGCGTCGGTGACTACGTGTCGGGTCGCACGACACACAGTTCTCGTTTCGGTGGGGTGGTCCCATACAGAATCTCTCCATGCTGCCTAATGTTTTCCTAGCGTCACACACGTCACGTACTTCAGTTTTATTTCATAATCATTTCTGAGAGGTACAGGAATTGCATGAAAACCTGCAGCGCTAGTGGTGTCAAAATTAACACACATATTTGATTTGACTCAGAAGCCGAACGGGTTACTTTCCGACGCTGTCTTAGATGCGCAAATGCCAGCCAAAACTCGCGGTGACGGCACTCAGCCGACCATTTCGCTAGATAACACCGTTCTGGCTGTGTGTGTATCAAGCTCAAGTGCATCTCCAAGCAGGAAATGGACAACAGCAACATTCAGACGATTTCGTACTGCTCAATAGCTACACTAAAACGGTGTGTTTCTTTTGCAGAATTGGAAAAACACGACCGTGACAGGATTCGAACCTGCAATCTTCGGATCCGAAGTCCGACGCCTTATCCATTAGGACACACGGTCACTGGCCGCCAAGTATTCCTTACATTCGTGTCATCTCGAAACGCTCATACCGCTGAGGAATTGTGTTTTCGTTCTACACAGCCGCTGCCTCTTGCTGCTTCCCACCCATTCGTTACATGCAAGCCTTTACGAGACCGACCAAGTAGAGATTGGGAATCAAGACCACACACTTTGTGCATTCGAAATCGAAGGCAGGGCGTCCCTCGCCGCATTTGCTACGATGGCGATTTGCTACTTCTGCAGAAGCGGCGGCGTCGACGACGACGACGACGACGCTCGCGAGAGGCTCTGTGATATTTGAAAAACACATGTAAAAAATATAATTCAGACTGCCGCCTCCCACCCTACGCTGTACCGCTTTGGAAAATGCTTTATCTGCGACATTCGCCTCAATCACATCTGAGAGTAATTCTAAATAAAACACCTGTTGCTAATTGTTCGTCGTTCCAGACACTGCTTGCTATACGGCCACGACGCGCAACTGATTTCGAAAATTCGTTTGCCTCCTGTGAGGATCGAACTCACGACCCCTGGTTTACTAGACCAGTTCTCTGCCACTGAGCTAAAGAGGCGCGGCCTAGCGGTAGTTTTGCGTACTTCGTGCTTACGCTCGTCTGGATCATCAGGCTTAAGCTGACAACACTTCATATTACCGACTAATATTTGCAGCTATGGCGCACCATTACTGCTTGGCTACACATCTCACACGTAACCGATGTGCTCTCCAACCAACACCACTTACATTTCAGAACATGTCTTTGACACATGTCTACGAAATCACCTTCACCTTCAGATACACTTCCTTGCGACTGATGGAGACGTAGGCAAAGTTTTAAGTTGCTATTTCCATTACGTCACATTGATCAGAGAAACGGTAATTTACATCTGCAGCGGAACAAAATCACGTTCCGCCCAGCGTGGGGCTCGAACCCACGACCCTGAGATTAAGAGTCTCATGCTCTACCGACTGAGCTAGCCGGGCTGCGTCGGTGACTACGTGTCGGGTCGCACGACACACAGTTCTCGTTTCGGTGGGGTGGTCCCATACAGAATCTCTCCATGCTGCCTAATGTTTTCCTAGCGTCACACACGTCACGTACTTCAGTTTTATTTCATAATCATTTCTGAGAGGTACAGGAATTGCATGAAAACCTGCAGCGCTAGTGGTGTCAAAATTAACACACATATTTGATTTGACTCAGAAGCCGAACGGGTTACTTTCCGACGCTGTCTTAGATGCGCAAATGCCAGCCAAAACTCGCGGTGACGGCACTCAGCCGACCATTTCGCTAGATAACACCGTTCTGGCTGTGTGTGTATCAAGCTCAAGTGCATCTCCAAGCAGGAAATGGACAACAGCAACATTCAGACGATTTCGTACTGCTCAATAGCTACACTAAAACGGTGTGTTTCTTTTGCAGAATTGGAAAAACACGACCGTGACAGGATTCGAACCTGCAATCTTCGGATCCGAAGTCCGACGCCTTATCCATTAGGACACACGGTCACTGGCCGCCAAGTATTCCTTACATTCGTGTCATCTCGAAACGCTCATACCGCTGAGGAATTGTGTTTTCGTTCTACACAGCCGCTGCCTCTTGCTGCTTCCCACCCATTCGTTACATGCAAGCCTTTACGAGACCGACCAAGTAGAGATTGGGAATCAAGACCACACACTTTGTGCATTCGAAATCGAAGGCAGGGCGTCCCTCGCCGCATTTGCTACGATGGCGATTTGCTACTTCTGCAGAAGCGGCGGCGTCGACGACGACGACGACGACGCTCGCGAGAGGCTCTGTGATATTTGAAAAACACATGTAAAAAATATAATTCAGACTGCCGCCTCCCACCCTACGCTGTACCGCTTTGGAAAATGCTTTATCTGCGACATTCGCCTCAATCACATCTGAGAGTAATTCTAAATAAAACACCTGTTGCTAATTGTTCGTCGTTCCAGACACTGCTTGCTATACGGCCACGACGCGCAACTGATTTCGAAAATTCGTTTGCCTCCTGTGAGGATCGAACTCACGACCCCTGGTTTACTAGACCAGTGCTCTGCCACTGAGCTAAAGAGGCGCGGCCTAGCGGTAGTTTTGCGTACTTCGTGCTTACGCTCGTCTGGATCATCAGGCTTAAGCTGACAACACTTCATATTACCGACTAATATTTGCAGCTATGGCGCACCATTACTGCTTGGCTACACATCTCACACGTAACCGATGTGCTCTCCAACCAACACCACTTACATTTCAGAACATGTCTTTGACACATGTCTACGAAATCACCTTCACCTTCAGATACACTTCCTTGCGACTGATGGAGACGTAGGCAAAGTTTTAAGTTGCTATTTCCATTACGTCACATTGATCAGAGAAACGGTAATTTACATCTGCAGCGGAACAAAATCACGTTCCGCCCAGCGTGGGGCTCGAACCCACGACCCTGAGATTAAGAGTCTCATGCTCTACCGACTGAGCTAGCCGGGCTGCGTCGGTGACTACGTGTCGGGTCGCACGACACACAGTTCTCGTTTCGGTGGGGTGGTCCCATACAGAATCTCTCCATGCTGCCTAATGTTTTCCTAGCGTCACACACGTCACGTACTTCAGTTTTATTTCATAATCATTTCTGAGAGGTACAGGAATTGCATGAAAACCTGCAGCGCTAGTGGTGTCAAAATTAACACACATATTTGATTTGACTCAGAAGCCGAACGGGTTACTTTCCGACGCTGTCTTAGATGCGCAAATGCCAGCCAAAACTCGCGGTGACGGCACTCAGCCGACCATTTCGCTAGATAACACCGTTCTGGCTGTGTGTGTATCAAGCTCAAGTGCATCTCCAAGCAGGAAATGGACAACAGCAACATTCAGACGATTTCGTACTGCTCAATAGCTACACTAAAACGGTGTGTTTCTTTTGCAGAATTGGAAAAACACGACCGTGACAGGATTCGAACCTGCAATCTTCGGATCCGAAGTCCGACGCCTTATCCATTAGGACACACGGTCACTGGCCGCCAAGTATTCCTTACATTCGTGTCATCTCGAAACGCTCATACCGCTGAGGAATTGTGTTTTCGTTCTACACAGCCGCTGCCTCTTGCTGCTTCCCACCCATTCGTTACATGCAAGCCTTTACGAGACCGACCAAGTAGAGATTGGGAATCAAGACCACACACTTTGTGCATTCGAAATCGAAGGCAGGGCGTCCCTCGCCGCATTTGCTACGATGGCGATTTGCTACTTCTGCAGAAGCGGCGGCGTCGACGACGACGACGACGACGCTCGCGAGAGGCTCTGTGATATTTGAAAAACACATGTAAAAAATATAATTCAGACTGCCGCCTCCCACCCTACGCTGTACCGCTTTGGAAAATGCTTTATCTGCGACATTCGCCTCAATCACATCTGAGAGTAATTCTAAATAAAACACCTGTTGCTAATTGTTCGTCGTTCCAGACACTGCTTGCTATACGGCCACGACGCGCAACTGATTTCGAAAATTCGTTTGCCTCCTGTGAGGATCGAACTCACGACCCCTGGTTTACTAGACCAGTTCTCTGCCACTGAGCTAAAGAGGCGCGGCCTAGCGGTAGTTTTGCGTACTTCGTGCTTACGCTCGTCTGGATCATCAGGCTTAAGCTGACAACACTTCATATTACCGACTAATATTTGCAGCTATGGCGCACCATTACTGCTTGGCTACACATCTCACACGTAACCGATGTGCTCTCCAACCAACACCACTTACATTTCAGAACATGTCTTTGACACATGTCTACGAAATCACCTTCACCTTCAGATACACTTCCTTGCGACTGATGGAGACGTAGGCAAAGTTTTAAGTTGCTATTTCCATTACGTCACATTGATCAGAGAAACGGTAATTTACATCTGCAGCGGAACAAAATCACGTTCCGCCCAGCGTGGGGCTCGAACCCACGACCCTGAGATTAAGAGTCTCATGCTCTACCGACTGAGCTAGCCGGGCTGCGTCGGTGACTACGTGTCGGGTCGCACGACACACAGTTCTCGTTTCGGTGGGGTGGTCCCATACAGAATCTCTCCATGCTGCCTAATGTTTTCCTAGCGTCACACACGTCACGTACTTCAGTTTTATTTCATAATCATTTCTGAGAGGTACAGGAATTGCATGAAAACCTGCAGCGCTAGTGGTGTCAAAATTAACACACATATTTGATTTGACTCAGAAGCCGAACGGGTTACTTTCCGACGCTGTCTTAGATGCGCAAATGCCAGCCAAAACTCGCGGTGACGGCACTCAGCCGACCATTTCGCTAGATAACACCGTTCTGGCTGTGTGTGTATCAAGCTCAAGTGCATCTCCAAGCAGGAAATGGACAACAGCAACATTCAGACGATTTCGTACTGCTCAATAGCTACACTAAAACGGTGTGTTTCTTTTGCAGAATTGGAAAAACACGACCGTGACAGGATTCGAACCTGCAATCTTCGGATCCGAAGTCCGACGCCTTATCCATTAGGACACACGGTCACTGGCCGCCAAGTATTCCTTACATTCGTGTCATCTCGAAACGCTCATACCGCTGAGGAATTGTGTTTTCGTTCTACACAGCCGCTGCCTCTTGCTGCTTCCCACCCATTCGTTACATGCAAGCCTTTACGAGACCGACCAAGTAGAGATTGGGAATCAAGACCACACACTTTGTGCATTCGAAATCGAAGGCAGGGCGTCCCTCGCCGCATTTGCTACGATGGCGATTTGCTACTTCTGCAGAAGCGGCGGCGTCGACGACGACGACGACGACGCTCGCGAGAGGCTCTGTGATATTTGAAAAACACATGTAAAAAATATAATTCAGACTGCCGCCTCCCACCCTACGCTGTACCGCTTTGGAAAATGCTTTATCTGCGACATTCGCCTCAATCACATCTGAGAGTAATTCTAAATAAAACACCTGTTGCTAATTGTTCGTCGTTCCAGACACTGCTTGCTATACGGCCACGACGCGCAACTGATTTCGAAAATTCGTTTGCCTCCTGTGAGGATCGAACTCACGACCCCTGGTTTACTAGACCAGTGCTCTGCCACTGAGCTAAAGAGGCGCGGCCTAGCGGTAGTTTTGCGTACTTCGTGCTTACGCTCGTCTGGATCATCAGGCTTAAGCTGACAACACTTCATATTACCGACTAATATTTGCAGCTATGGCGCACCATTACTGCTTGGCTACACATCTCACACGTAACCGATGTGCTCTCCAACCAACACCACTTACATTTCAGAACATGTCTTTGACACATGTCTACGAAATCACCTTCACCTTCAGATACACTTCCTTGCGACTGATGGAGACGTAGGCAAAGTTTTAAGTTGCTATTTCCATTACGTCACATTGATCAGAGAAACGGTAATTTACATCTGCAGCGGAACAAAATCACGTTCCGCCCAGCGTGGGGCTCGAACCCACGACCCTGAGATTAAGAGTCTCATGCTCTACCGACTTAGCTAGCCGGGCTGCGTCGGTGACTACGTGTCGGGTCGCACGACACACAGTTCTCGTTTCGGTGGGGTGGTCCCATACAGAATCTCTCCATGCTGCCTAATGTTTTCCTAGCGTCACACACGTCACGTACTTCAGTTTTATTTCATAATCATTTCTGAGAGGTACAGGAATTGCATGAAAACCTGCAGCGCTAGTGGTGTCAAAATTAACACACATATTTGATTTGACTCAGAAGCCGAACGGGTTACTTTCCGACGCTGTCTTAGATGCGCAAATGCCAGCCAAAACTCGCGGTGACGGCACTCAGCCGACCATTTCGCTAGATAACACCGTTCTGGCTGTGTGTGTATCAAGCTCAAGTGCATCTCCAAGCAGGAAATGGACAACAGCAACATTCAGACGATTTCGTACTGCTCAATAGCTACACTAAAACGGTGTGTTTCTTTTGCAGAATTGGAAAAACACGACCGTGACAGGATTCGAACCTGCAATCTTCGGATCCGAAGTCCGACGCCTTATCCATTAGGACACACGGTCACTGGCCGCCAAGTATTCCTTACATTCGTGTCATCTCGAAACGCTCATACCGCTGAGGAATTGTGTTTTCGTTCTACACAGCCGCTGCCTCTTGCTGCTTCCCACCCATTCGTTACATGCAAGCCTTTACGAGACCGACCAAGTAGAGATTGGGAATCAAGACCACACACTTTGTGCATTCGAAATCGAAGGCAGGGCGTCCCTCGCCGCATTTGCTACGATGGCGATTTGCTACTTCTGCAGAAGCGGCGGCGTCGACGACGACGACGACGACGCTCGCGAGAGGCTCTGTGATATTTGAAAAACACATGTAAAAAATATAATTCAGACTGCCGCCTCCCACCCTACGCTGTACCGCTTTGGAAAATGCTTTATCTGCGACATTCGCCTCAATCACATCTGAGAGTAATTCTAAATAAAACACCTGTTGCTAATTGTTCGTCGTTCCAGACACTGCTTGCTATACGGCCACGACGCGCAACTGATTTCGAAAATTCGTTTGCCTCCTGTGAGGATCGAACTCACGACCCCTGGTTTACTAGACCAGTTCTCTGCCACTGAGCTAAAGAGGCGCGGCCTAGCGGTAGTTTTGCGTACTTCGTGCTTACGCTCGTCTGGATCATCAGGCTTAAGCTGACAACACTTCATATTACCGACTAATATTTGCAGCTATGGCGCACCATTACTGCTTGGCTACACATCTCACACGTAACCGATGTGCTCTCCAACCAACACCACTTACATTTCAGAACATGTCTTTGACACATGTCTACGAAATCACCTTCACCTTCAGATACACTTCCTTGCGACTGATGGAGACGTAGGCAAAGTTTTAAGTTGCTATTTCCATTACGTCACATTGATCAGAGAAACGGTAATTTACATCTGCAGCGGAACAAAATCACGTTCCGCCCAGCGTGGGGCTCGAACCCACGACCCTGAGATTAAGAGTCTCATGCTCTACCGACTGAGCTAGCCGGGCTGCGTCGGTGACTACGTGTCGGGTCGCACGACACACAGTTCTCGTTTCGGTGGGGTGGTCCCATACAGAATCTCTCCATGCTGCCTAATGTTTTCCTAGCGTCACACACGTCACGTACTTCAGTTTTATTTCATAATCATTTCTGAGAGGTACAGGAATTGCATGAAAACCTGCAGCGCTAGTGGTGTCAAAATTAACACACATATTTGATTTGACTCAGAAGCCGAACGGGTTACTTTCCGACGCTGTCTTAGATGCGCAAATGCCAGCCAAAACTCGCGGTGACGGCACTCAGCCGACCATTTCGCTAGATAACACCGTTCTGGCTGTGTGTGTATCAAGCTCAAGTGCATCTCCAAGCAGGAAATGGACAACAGCAACATTCAGACGATTTCGTACTGCTCAATAGCTACACTAAAACGGTGTGTTTCTTTTGCAGAATTGGAAAAACACGACCGTGACAGGATTCGAACCTGCAATCTTCGGATCCGAAGTCCGACGCCTTATCCATTAGGACACACGGTCACTGGCCGCCAAGTATTCCTTACATTCGTGTCATCTCGAAACGCTCATACCGCTGAGGAATTGTGTTTTCGTTCTACACAGCCGCTGCCTCTTGCTGCTTCCCACCCATTCGTTACATGCAAGCCTTTACGAGACCGACCAAGTAGAGATTGGGAATCAAGACCACACACTTTGTGCATTCGAAATCGAAGGCAGGGCGTCCCTCGCCGCATTTGCTACGATGGCGATTTGCTACTTCTGCAGAAGCGGCGGCGTCGACGACGACGACGACGACGCTCGCGAGAGGCTCTGTGATATTTGAAAAACACATGTAAAAAATATAATTCAGACTGCCGCCTCCCACCCTACGCTGTACCGCTTTGGAAAATGCTTTATCTGCGACATTCGCCTCAATCACATCTGAGAGTAATTCTAAATAAAACACCTGTTGCTAATTGTTCGTCGTTCCAGACACTGCTTGCTATACGGCCACGACGCGCAACTGATTTCGAAAATTCGTTTGCCTCCTGTGAGGATCGAACTCACGACCCCTGGTTTACTAGACCAGTGCTCTGCCACTGAGCTAAAGAGG
This sequence comes from Schistocerca americana, assembly GCF_021461395.2. NCBI lineage: Eukaryota > Metazoa > Arthropoda > Insecta > Orthoptera > Acrididae > Schistocerca > Schistocerca americana. The sequence goes on from NW_025725554.1 coordinate 215,758, forward strand.
CGCGGCCTAGCGGTAGTTTTGCGTACTTCGTGCTTACGCTCGTCTGGATCATCAGGCTTAAGCTGACAACACTTCATATTACCGACTAATATTTGCAGCTATGGCGCACCATTACTGCTTGGCTACACATCTCACACGTAACCGATGTGCTCTCCAACCAACACCACTTACATTTCAGAACATGTCTTTGACACATGTCTACGAAATCACCTTCACCTTCAGATACACTTCCTTGCGACTGATGGAGACGTAGGCAAAGTTTTAAGTTGCTATTTCCATTACGTCACATTGATCAGAGAAACGGTAATTTACATCTGCAGCGGAACAAAATCACGTTCCGCCCAGCGTGGGGCTCGAACCCACGACCCTGAGATTAAGAGTCTCATGCTCTACCGACTTAGCTAGCCGGGCTGCGTCGGTGACTACGTGTCGGGTCGCACGACACACAGTTCTCGTTTCGGTGGGGTGGTCCCATACAGAATCTCTCCATGCTGCCTAATGTTTTCCTAGCGTCACACACGTCACGTACTTCAGTTTTATTTCATAATCATTTCTGAGAGGTACAGGAATTGCATGAAAACCTGCAGCGCTAGTGGTGTCAAAATTAACACACATATTTGATTTGACTCAGAAGCCGAACGGGTTACTTTCCGACGCTGTCTTAGATGCGCAAATGCCAGCCAAAACTCGCGGTGACGGCACTCAGCCGACCATTTCGCTAGATAACACCGTTCTGGCTGTGTGTGTATCAAGCTCAAGTGCATCTCCAAGCAGGAAATGGACAACAGCAACATTCAGACGATTTCGTACTGCTCAATAGCTACACTAAAACGGTGTGTTTCTTTTGCAGAATTGGAAAAACACGACCGTGACAGGATTCGAACCTGCAATCTTCGGATCCGAAGTCCGACGCCTTATCCATTAGGCCACACGGTCACTGGCCGCCAAGTATTCCTTACATTCGTGTCATCTCGAAACGCTCATACCGCTGAGGAATTGTGTTTTCGTTCTACACAGCCGCTGCCTCTTGCTGCTTCCCACCCATTCGTTACATGCAAGCCTTTACGAGACCGACCAAGTAGAGATTGGGAATCAAGACCACACACTTTGTGCATTCGAAATCGAAGGCAGGGCGTCCCTCGCCGCATTTGCTACGATGGCGATTTGCTACTTCTGCAGAAGCGGCGGCGTCGACGACGACGACGACGACGACGCTCGCGAGAGGCTCTGTGATATTTGAAAAACACATGTAAAAAATATAATTCAGACTGCCGCCTCCCACCCTACGCTGTACCGCTTTGGAAAATGCTTTATCTGCGACATTCGCCTCAATCACATCTGAGAGTAATTCTAAATAAAACACCTGTTGCTAATTGTTCGTCGTTCCAGACACTGCTTGCTATACGGCCACGACGCGCAACTGATTTCGAAAATTCGTTTGCCTCCTGTGAGGATCGAACTCACGACCCCTGGTTTACTAGACCAGTGCTCTGCCACTGAGCTAAAGAGGCGCGGCCTAGCGGTAGTTTTGCGTACTTCGTGCTTACGCTCGTCTGGATCATCAGGCTTAAGCTGACAACACTTCATATTACCGACTAATATTTGCAGCTATGGCGCACCATTACTGCTTGGCTACACATCTCACACGTAACCGATGTGCTCTCCAACCAACACCACTTACATTTCAGAACATGTCTTTGACACATGTCTACGAAATCACCTTCACCTTCAGATACACTTCCTTGCGACTGATGGAGACGTAGGCAAAGTTTTAAGTTGCTATTTCCAATACGTCACATTGATCAGAGAGACGGTAATTTACATCTGCAGCGGAACAAAATCACGTTCCGCCCAGCGTGGGGCTCGAACCCACGACCCTGAGATTAAGAGTCTCATGCTCTACCGACTGAGCTAGCCGGGCTGCGTCGGTGACTACGTGTCGGGTCGCACGACACACAGTTCTCGTTTCGGTGGAGTGGTCCCATACAGAATCTCTCCATGCTGCCTAATGTTTTCTAGCGTCACACACGTCACGTACTTCAGTTTTATTTCATAATCATTTCTGAGAGGTACAGGAATTGCATGAAAACCTGCAGCGCTAGTGGTGTCAAAATTAACACACATATTTGATTTGACTCAGAAGCCGAACGGGTTACTTTCCGACGCTGTCTTAGATGCGCAAATGCCAGCCAAAACTCGCGGTGACGGCACTCAGCCGACCATTTCGCTAGATAACACCGTTCTGGCTGTGTGTGTATCAAGCTCAAGTGCATCTCCAAGCAGGAAATGGACAACAGCAACATTCAGACGATTTCGTACTGCTCAATAGCTACACTAAAACGGTGTGTTTCTTTTGCAGAATTGGAAAAACACGACCGTGACAGGATTCGAACCTGCAATCTTCGGATCCGAAGTCCGACGCCTTATCCATTTGGCCACACGGTCACTGGCCGCCAAGTATTCCTTACATTCGTGTCATCTCGAAACGCTCATACCGCTGAGGAATTGTGTTTTCGTTCTACACAGCCGCTGCCTCTTGCTGCTTCCCACCCATTCGTTACATGCAAGCCTTTACGAGACCGACCAAGTAGAGATTGGGAATCAAGACCACACACTTTGTGCATTCGAAATCGAAGGCAGGGCGTCCCTCGCCGCATTTGCTACGATGGCGATTTGCTACTTCTGCAGAAGCGGCGGCGTCGACGACGACGACGACGACGCTCGCGAGAGGCTCTGTGATATTTGAAAAACACATGTAAAAAATATAATTCAGACTGCCGCCTCCCACCCTACGCTGTACCGCTTTGGAAAATGCTTTATCTGCGACATTCGCCTCAATCACATCTGAGAGTAATTCTAAATAAAACACCTGTTGCTAATTGTTCGTCGTTCCAGACACTGCTTGCTATACGGCCACGACGCGCAACTGATTTCGAAAATTCGTTTGCCTCCTGTGAGGATCGAACTCACGACCCCTGGTTTACTAGACCAGTGCTCTGCCACTGAGCTAAAGAGGCGCGGCCTAGTGGTAGTTTTGCGTACTTCGTGCTTACGCTCGTCTGGATCATCAGGCTTAAGCTGACAACACTTCATATTACCGACTAATATTTGCAGCTATGGCGCACCATTACTGCTTGGCTACACATCTCACACGTAACCGATGTGCTCTCCAACCAACACCACTTACATTTCAGAACATGTCTTTGACACATGTCTACGAAATCACCTTCACCTTCAGATACACTTCCTTGCGACTGATGGAGACGTAGGCAAAGTTTTAAGTTGCTATTTCCATTACGTCACATTGATCAGAGAAACGGTAATTTACATCTGCAGCGGAACAAAATCACGTTCCGCCCAGCGTGGGGCTCGAACCCACGACCCTGAGATTAAGAGTCTCATGCTCTACCGACTGAGCTAGCCGGGCTGCGTTGGTGACTACGTGTCGGGTCGCACGACACACAGTTCTCGTTTCGGTGGGGTGGTCCCATACAGAATCTCTCCATGCTGCCTAATGTTTTCCTAGCGTCACACACGTCACGTACTTCAGTTTTATTTCATAATCATTTCTGAGAGGTACAGGAATTGCATGAAAACCTGCAGCGCTAGTGGTGTCAAAATTAACACACATATTTGATTTGACTCAGAAGCCGAACGGGTTACTTTCCGACGCTGTCTTAGATGCGCAAATGCCAGCCAAAACTCGCGGTGACGGCACTCAGCCGACCATTTCGCTAGATAACACCGTTCTGGCTGTGTGTGTATCAAGCTCAAGTGCATCTCCAAGCAGGAAATGGACAACAGCAACATTCAGACGATTTCGTACTGCTCAATTGCTACACTAAAACGGTGTGTTTCTTTTGCAGAATTGGAAAAACACGACCGTGACAGGATTCGAACCTGCAATCTTCGGATCCGAAGTCCGACGCCTTATCCATTAGGCCACACGGTCACTGGCCGCCAAGTATTCCTTACATTCGTGTCATCTCGAAACGCTCATACCGCTGAGGAATTGTGTTTTCGTTCTACACAGCCGCTGCCTCTTGCTGCTTCCCACCCATTCGTTACATGCAAGCCTTTACGAGACCGACCAAGTAGAGATTGGGAATCAAGACCACACACTTTGTGCATTCGAAATCGAAGGCAGGGCGTCCCTCGCCGCATTTGCTACGATGGCGATTTGCTACTTCTGCAGAAGCGGCGGCGTCGACGACGACGACGACGACGCTCGCGAGAGGCTCTGTGATATTTGAAAAACACATGTAAAAAATATAATTCAGACTGCCGCCTCCCACCCTACGCTGTACCGCTTTGGAAAATGCTTTATCTGCGACATTCGCCTCAATCACATCTGAGAGTAATTCTAAATAAAACACCTGTTGCTAATTGTTCGTCGTTCCAGACACTGCTTGCTATACGGCCACGACGCGCAACTGATTTCGAAAATTCGTTTGCCTCCTGTGAGGATCGAACTCACGACCCCTGGTTTACTAGACCAGTGCTCTGCCACTGAGCTAAAGAGGCGCGGCCTAGTGGTAGTTTTGCGTACTTCGTGCTTACGCTCGTCTGGATCATCAGGCTTAAGCTGACAACACTTCATATTACCGACTAATATTTGCAGCTATGGCGCACCATTACTGCTTGGCTACACATCTCACACGTAACCGATGTGCTCTCCAACCAACACCACTTACATTTCAGAACATGTCTTTGACACATGTCTACGAAATCACCTTCACCTTCAGATACACTTCCTTGCGACTGATGGAGACGTAGGCAAAGTTTTAAGTTGCTATTTCCATTACGTCACATTGATCAGAGAAACGGTAATTTACATCTGCAGCGGAACAAAATCACGTTCCGCCCAGCGTGGGGCTCGAACCCACGACCCTGAGATTAAGAGTCTCATGCTCTACCGACTGAGCTAGCCGGGCTGCGTCGGTGACTACGTGTCGGGTCGCACGACACACAGTTCTCGTTTCGGTGGGGTGGTCCCATACAGAATCTCTCCATGCTGCCTAATGTTTTCCTAGCGTCACACACGTCACGTACTTCAGTTTTATTTCATAATCATTTCTGAGAGGTACAGGAATTGCATGAAAACCTGCAGCGCTAGTGGTGTCAAAATTAACACACATATTTGATTTGACTCAGAAGCCGAACGGGTTACTTTCCGACGCTGTCTTAGATGCGCAAATGCCAGCCAAAACTCGCGGTGACGGCACTCAGCCGACCATTTCGCTAGATAACACCGTTCTGGCTGTGTGTGTATCAAGCTCAAGTGCATCTCCAAGCAGGAAATGGACAACAGCAACATTCAGACGATTTCGTACTGCTCAATAGCTACACTAAAACGGTGTGTTTCTTTTGCAGAATTGGAAAAACACGACCGTGACAGGATTCGAACCTGCAATCTTCGGATCCGAAGTCCGACGCCTTATCCATTAGGCCACACGGTCACTGGCCGCCAAGTATTCCTTACATTCGTGTCATCTCGAAACGCTCATACCGCTGAGGAATTGTGTTTTCGTTCTACACAGCCGCTGCCTCTTGCTGCTTCCCACCCATTCGTTACATGCAAGCCTTTACGAGACCGACCAAGTAGAGATTGGGAATCAAGACCACACACTTTGTGCATTCGAAATCGAAGGCAGGGCGTCCCTCGCCGCATTTGCTACGATGGCGATTTGCTACTTCTGCAGAAGCGGCGGCGTCGACGACGACGACGACGACGCTCGCGAGAGGCTCTGTGATATTTGAAAAACACATGTAAAAAATATAATTCAGACTGCCGCCTCCCACCCTACGCTGTACCGCTTTGGAAAATGCTTTATCTGCGACATTCGCCTCAATCACATCTGAGAGTAATTCTAAATAAAACACCTGTTGCTAATTGTTCGTCGTTCCAGACACTGCTTGCTATACGGCTACGACGCGCAACTGATTTCGAAAATTCGTTTGCCTCCTGTGAGGATCGAACTCACGACCCCTGGTTTACTAGACCAGTGCTCTGCCACTGAGCTAAAGAGGCGCGGCCTAGTGGTAGTTTTGCGTACTTCGTGCTTACGCTCGTCTGGATCATCAGGCTTAAGCTGACAACACTTCATATTACCGACTAATATTTGCAGCTATGGCGCACCATTACTGCTTGGCTACACATCTCACACGTAACCGATGTGCTCTCCAACCAACACCACTTACATTTCAGAACATGTCTTTGACACATGTCTACGAAATCACCTTCACCTTCAGATACACTTCCTTGCGACTGATGGAGACGTAGGCAAAGTTTTAAGTTGCTATTTCCATTACGTCACATTGATCAGAGAAACGGTAATTTACATCTGCAGCGGAACAAAATTACGTTCCGCCCAGCGTGGGGCTCGAACCCACGACCCTGAGATTAAGAGTCTCATGCTCTACCGACTGAGCTAGCCGGGCTGCGTCGGTGACTACGTGTCGGGTCGCACGACACACAGTTCTCGTTTCGGTGGGGTGGTCCCATACAGAATCTCTCCATGCTGCCTAATGTTTTCTAGCGTCACACACGTCACGTACTTCAGTTTTATTTCATAATCATTTCTGAGAGGTACAGGAATTGCATGAAAACCTGCAGCGCTAGTGGTGTCAAAATTAACACACATATTTGATTTGACTCAGAAGCCGAACGGGTTACTTTCCGACGCTGTCTTAGATGCGCAAATGCCAGCCAAAACTCGCGGTGACGGCACTCAGCCGACCATTTCGCTAGATAACACCGTTCTGGCTGTGTGTGTATCAAGCTCAAGTGCATCTCCAAGCAGGAAATGGACAACAGCAACATTCAGACGATTTCGTACTGCTCAATAGCTACACTAAAACGGTGTGTTTCTTTTGCAGAATTGGAAAAACACGACCGTGACAGGATTCGAACCTGCAATCTTCGGATCCGAAGTCCGACGCCTTATCCATTAGGCCACACGGTCACTGGCCGCCAAGTATTCCTTACATTCGTGTCATCTCGAAACGCTCATACCGCTGAGGAATTGTGTTTTCGTTCTACACAGCCGCTGCCTCTTGCTGCTTCCCACCCATTCGTTACATGCAAGCCTTTACGAGACCGACCAAGTAGAGATTGGGAATCAAGACCACACACTTTGTGCATTCGAAATCGAAGGCAGGGCGTCCCTCGCCGCATTTGCTACGATGGCGATTTGCTACTTCTGCAGAAGCGGCGGCGTCGACGACGACGACGACGACGACGCTCGCGAGAGGCTCTGTGATATTTGAAAAACACATGTAAAAAATATAATTCAGACTGCCGCCTCCCACCCTACGCTGTACCGCTTTGGAAAATGCTTTATCTGCGACATTCGCCTCAATCACATCTGAGAGTAATTCTAAATAAAACACCTGTTGCTAATTGTTCGTCGTTCCAGACACTGCTTGCTATACGGCCACGACGCGCAACTGATTTCGAAAATTCGTTTGCCTCCTGTGAGGATCGAACTCACGACCCCTGGTTTACTAGACCAGTGCTCTGCCACTGAGCTAAAGAGGCGCGGCCTAGCGGTAGTTTTGCGTACTTCGTGCTTACGCTCGTCTGGATCATCAGGCTTAAGCTGACAACACTTCATATTACCGACTAATATTTGCAGCTATGGCGCACCATTACTGCTTGGCTACACATCTCACACGTAACCGATGTGCTCTCCAACCAACACCACTTACATTTCAGAACATGTCTTTGACACATGTCTACGAAATCACCTTCACCTTCAGATACACTTCCTTGCGACTGATGGAGACGTAGGCAAAGTTTTAAGTTGCTATTTCCATTACGTCACATTGATCAGAGAAACGGTAATTTACATCTGCAGCGGAACAAAATTACGTTCCGCCCAGCGTGGGGCTCGAACCCACGTCCCTGAGATTAAGAGTCTCATGCTCTACCGACTGAGCTAGCCGGGCTGCGTCGGTGACTACGTGTCGGGTCGCACGACACACAGTTCTCGTTTCGGTGGGGTGGTCCCATACAGAATCTCTCCATGCTGCCTAATGTTTTCTAGCGTCACACACGTCACGTACTTCAGTTTTATTTCATAATCATTTCTGAGAGGTACAGGAATTGCATGAAAACCTGCAGCGCTAGTGGTGTCAAAATTAACACACATATTTGATTTGACTCAGAAGCCGAACGGGTTACTTTCCGACGCTGTCTTAGATGCGCAAATGCCAGCCAAAACTCGCGGTGACGGCACTCAGCCGACCATTTCGCTAGATAACACCGTTCTGGCTGTGTGTGTATCAAGCTCAAGTGCATCTCCAAGCAGGAAATGGACAACAGCAACATTCAGACGATTTCGTACTGCTCAATAGCTACACTAAAACGGTGTGTTTCTTTTGCAGAATTGGAAAAACACGACCGTGACAGGATTCGAACCTGCAATCTTCGGATCCGAAGTCCGACGCCTTATCCATTAGGCCACACGGTCGCTGGCCGCCAAGTATTCCTTACATTCGTGTCATCTCGAAACGCTCATACCGCTGAGGAATTGTGTTTTCGTTCTACACAGCCGCTGCCTCTTGCTGCTTCCCACCCATTCGTTACATGCAAGCCTTTACGAGACCGACCAAGTAGAGATTGGGAATCAAGACCACACACTTTGTGCATTCGAAATCGAAGGCAGGGCGTCCCTCGCCGCATTTGCTACGATGGCGATTTGCTACTTCTGCAGAAGCGGCGGCGTCGACGACGACGACGACGACGCTCGCGAGAGGCTCTGTGATATTTGAAAAACACATGTAAAAAATATAATTCAGACTGCCGCCTCCCACCCTACGCTGTACCGCTTTGGAAAATGCTTTATCTGCGACATTCGCCTCAATCACATCTGAGAGTAATTCTAAATAAAACACCTGTTGCTAATTGTTCGTCGTTCCAGACACTGCTTGCTATACGGCCACGACGCGCAACTGATTTCGAAAATTCGTTTGCCTCCTGTGAGGATCGAACTCACGACCCCTGGTTTACTAGACCAGTGCTCTGCCACTGAGCTAAAGAGGCGCGGCCTAGTGGTAGTTTTGCGTACTTCGTGCTTACGCTCGTCTGGATCATCAGGCTTAAGCTGACAACACTTCATATTACCGACTAATATTTGCAGCTATGGCGCACCATTACTGCTTGGCTACACATCTCACACGTAACCGATGTGCTCTCCAACCAACACCACTTACATTTCAGAACATGTCTTTGACACATGTCTACGAAATCACCTTCACCTTCAGATACACTTCCTTGCGACTGATGGAGACGTAGGCAAAGTTTTAAGTTGCTATTTCCATTACGTCACATTGATCAGAGAAACGGTAATTTACATCTGCAGCGGAACAAAATTACGTTCCGCCCAGCGTGGGGCTCGAACCCACGACCCTGAGATTAAGAGTCTCATGCTCTACCGACTGAGCTAGCCGGGCTGCGTCGGTGACTACGTGTCGGGTCGCACGACACACAGTTCTCGTTTCGGTGGGGTGGTCCCATACAGAATCTCTCCATGCTGCCTAATGTTTTCTAGCGTCACACACGTCACGTACTTCAGTTTTATTTCATAATCATTTCTGAGAGGTACAGGAATTGCATGAAAACCTGCAGCGCTAGTGGTGTCAAAATTAACACACATATTTGATTTGACTCAGAAGCCGAACGGGTTACTTTCCGACGCTGTCTTAGATGCGCAAATGCCAGCCAAAACTCGCGGTGACGGCACTCAGCCGACCATTTCGCTAGATAACACCGTTCTGGCTGTGTGTGTATCAAGCTCAAGTGCATCTCCAAGCAGGAAATGGACAACAGCAACATTCAGACGATTTCGTACTGCTCAATAGCTACACTAAAACGGTGTGTTTCTTTTGCAGAATTGGAAAAACACGACCGTGACAGGATTCGAACCTGCAATCTTCGGATCCGAAGTCCGACGCCTTATCCATTAGGCCACACGGTCACTGGCCGCCAAGTATTCCTTACATTCGTGTCATCTCGAAACGCTCATACCGCTGAGGAATTGTGTTTTCGTTCTACACAGCCGCTGCCTCTTGCTGCTTCCCACCCATTCGTTACATGCAAGCCTTTACGAGACCGACCAAGTAGAGATTGGGAATCAAGACCACACACTTTGTGCATTCGAAATCGAAGGCAGGGCGTCCCTCGCCGCATTTGCTACGATGGCGATTTGCTACTTCTGCAGAAGCGGCGGCGTCGACGACGACGACGACGACGACGCTCGCGAGAGGCTCTGTGATATTTGAAAAACACATGTAAAAAATATAATTCAGACTGCCGCCTCCCACCCTACGCTGTACCGCTTTGGAAAATGCTTTATCTGCGACATTCGCCTCAATCACATCTGAGAGTAATTCTAAATAAAACACCTGTTGCTAATTGTTCGTCGTTCCAGACACTGCTTGCTATACGGCCACGACGCGCAACTGATTTCGAAAATTCGTTTGCCTCCTGTGAGGATCGAACTCACGACCCCTGGTTTACTAGACCAGTGCTCTGCCACTGAGCTAAAGAGGCGCGGCCTAGCGGTAGTTTTGCGTACTTCGTGCTTACGCTCGTCTGGATCATCAGGCTTAAGCTGACAACACTTCATATTACCGACTAATATTTGCAGCTATGGCGCACCATTACTGCTTGGCTACACATCTCACACGTAACCGATGTGCTCTCCAACCAACACCACTTACATTTCAGAACATGTCTTTGACACATGTCTACGAAATCACCTTCACCTTCAGATACACTTCCTTGCGACTGATGGAGACGTAGGCAAAGTTTTAAGTTGCTATTTCCATTACGTCACATTGATCAGAGAAACGGTAATTTACATCTGCAGCGGAACAAAATTACGTTCCGCCCAGCGTGGGGCTCGAACCCACGTCCCTGAGATTAAGAGTCTCATGCTCTACCGACTGAGCTAGCCGGGCTGCGTCGGTGACTACGTGTCGGGTCGCACGACACACAGTTCTCGTTTCGGTGGGGTGGTCCCATACAGAATCTCTCCATGCTGCCTAATGTTTTCTAGCGTCACACGCGTCACGTACTTCAGTTTTATTTCATAATCATTTCTGAGAGGTACAGGAATTGCATGAAAACCTGCAGCGCTAGTGGTGTCAAAATTAACACACATATTTGATTTGACTCAGAAGCCGAACGGGTTACTTTCCGACGCTGTCTTAGATGCGCAAATGCCAGCCAAAACTCGCGGTGACGGCACTCAGCCGACCATTTCGCTAGATAACACCGTTCTGGCTGTGTGTGTATCAAGCTCAAGTGCATCTCCAAGCAGGAAATGGACAACAGCAACATTCAGACGATTTCGTACTGCTCAATAGCTACACTAAAACGGTGTGTTTCTTTTGCAGAATTGGAAAAACACGACCGTGACAGGATTCGAACCTGCAATCTTCGGATCCGAAGTCCGACGCCTTATCCATTAGGCCACACGGTCGCTGGCCGCCAAGTATTCCTTACATTCGTGTCATCTCGAAACGCTCATACCGCTGAGGAATTGTGTTTTCGTTCTACACAGCCGCTGCCTCTTGCTGCTTCCCACCCATTCGTTACATGCAAGCCTTTACGAGACCGACCAAGTAGAGATTGGGAATCAAGACCACACACTTTGTGCATTCGAAATCGAAGGCAGGGCGTCCCTCGCCGCATTTGCTACGATGGCGATTTGCTACTTCTGCAGAAGCGGCGGCGTCGACGACGACGACGACGACGACGCTCGCGAGAGGCTCTGTGATATTTGAAAAACACATGTAAAAAATATAATTCAGACTGCCGCCTCCCACCCTACGCTGTACCGCTTTGGAAAATGCTTTATCTGCGACATTCGCCTCAATCACATCTGAGAGTAATTCTAAATAAAACACCTGTTGCTAATTGTTCGTCGTTCCAGACACTGCTTGCTATACGGCCACGACGCGCAACTGATTTCGAAAATTCGTTTGCCTCCTGTGAGGATCGAACTCACGACCCCTGGTTTACTAGACCAGTGCTCTGCCACTGAGCTAAAGAGGCGCGGCCTAGCGGTAGTTTTGCGTACTTCGTGCTTACGCTCGTCTGGATCATCAGGCTTAAGCTGACAACACTTCATATTACCGACTAATATTTGCAGCTATGGCGCACCATTACTGCTTGGCTACACATCTCACACGTAACCGATGTGCTCTCCAACCAACACCACTTACATTTCAGAACATGTCTTTGACACATGTCTACGAAATCACCTTCACCTTCAGATACACTTCCTTGCGACTGATGGAGACGTAGGCAAAGTTTTAAGTTGCTATTTCCATTACGTCACATTGATCAGAGAAACGGTAATTTACATCTGCAGCGGAACAAAATTACGTTCCGCCCAGCGTGGGGCTCGAACCCACGTCCCTGAGATTAAGAGTCTCATGCTCTACCGACTGAGCTAGCCGGGCTGCGTCGGTGACTACGTGTCGGGTCGCACGACACACAGTTCTCGTTTCGGTGGGGTGGTCCCATACAGAATCTCTCCATGCTGCCTAATGTTTTCTAGCGTCACACGCGTCACGTACTTCAGTTTTATTTCATAATCATTTCTGAGAGGTACAGGAATTGCATGAAAACCTGCAGCGCTAGTGGTGTCAAAATTAACACACATATTTGATTTGACTCAGAAGCCGAACGGGTTACTTTCCGACGCTGTCTTAGATGCGCAAATGCCAGCCAAAACTCGCGGTGACGGCACTCAGCCGACCATTTCGCTAGATAACACCGTTCTGGCTGTGTGTGTATCAAGCTCAAGTGCATCTCCAAGCAGGAAATGGACAACAGCAACATTCAGACGATTTCGTACTGCTCAATAGCTACACTAAAACGGTGTGTTTCTTTTGCAGAATTGGAAAAACACGACCGTGACAGGATTCGAACCTGCAATCTTCGGATCCGAAGTCCGACGCCTTATCCATTAGGCCACACGGTCGCTGGCCGCCAAGTATTCCTTACATTCGTGTCATCTCGAAACGCTCATACCGCTGAGGAATTGTGTTTTCGTTCTACACAGCCGCTGCCTCTTGCTGCTTCCCACCCATTCGTTACATGCAAGCCTTTACGAGACCGACCAAGTAGAGATTGGGAATCAAGACCACACACTTTGTGCATTCGAAATCGAAGGCAGGGCGTCCCTCGCCGCATTTGCTACGATGGCGATTTGCTACTTCTGCAGAAGCGGCGGCGTCGACGACGACGACGACGACGACGCTCGCGAGAGGCTCTGTGATATTTGAAAAACACATGTAAAAAATATAATTCAGACTGCCGCCTCCCACCCTACGCTGTACCGCTTTGGAAAATGCTTTATCTGCGACATTCGCCTCAATCACATCTGAGAGTAATTCTAAATAAAACACCTGTTGCTAATTGTTCGTCGTTCCAGACACTGCTTGCTATACGGCCACGACGCGCAACTGATTTCGAAAATTCGTTTGCCTCCTGTGAGGATCGAACTCACGACCCCTGGTTTACTAGACCAGTGCTCTGCCACTGAGCTAAAGAGGCGCGGCCTAGCGGTAGTTTTGCGTACTTCGTGCTTACGCTCGTCTGGATCATCAGGCTTAAGCTGACAACACTTCATATTACCGACTAATATTTGCAGCTATGGCGCACCATTACTGCTTGGCTACACATCTCACACGTAACCGATGTGCTCTCCAACCAACACCACTTACATTTCAGAACATGTCTTTGACACATGTCTACGAAATCACCTTCACCTTCAGATACACTTCCTTGCGACTGATGGAGACGTAGGCAAAGTTTTAAGTTGCTATTTCCATTACGTCACATTGATCAGAGAAACGGTAATTTACATCTGCAGCGGAACAAAATTACGTTCCGCCCAGCGTGGGGCTCGAACCCACGTCCCTGAGATTAAGAGTCTCATGCTCTACCGACTGAGCTAGCCGGGCTGCGTCGGTGACTACGTGTCGGGTCGCACGACACACAGTTCTCGTTTCGGTGGGGTGGTCCCATACAGAATCTCTCCATGCTGCCTAATGTTTTCTAGCGTCACACGCGTCACGTACTTCAGTTTTATTTCATAATCATTTCTGAGAGGTACAGGAATTGCATGAAAACCTGCAGCGCTAGTGGTGTCAAAATTAACACACATATTTGATTTGACTCAGAAGCCGAACGGGTTACTTTCCGACGCTGTCTTAGATGCGCAAATGCCAGCCAAAACTCGCGGTGACGGCACTCAGCCGACCATTTCGCTAGATAACACCGTTCTGGCTGTGTGTGTATCAAGCTCAAGTGCATCTCCAAGCAGGAAATGGACAACAGCAACATTCAGACGATTTCGTACTGCTCAATAGCTACACTAAAACGGTGTGTTTCTTTTGCAGAATTGGAAAAACACGACCGTGACAGGATTCGAACCTGCAATCTTCGGATCCGAAGTCCGACGCCTTATCCATTAGGCCACACGGTCGCTGGCCGCCAAGTATTCCTTACATTCGTGTCATCTCGAAACGCTCATACCGCTGAGGAATTGTGTTTTCGTTCTACACAGCCGCTGCCTCTTGCTGCTTCCCACCCATTCGTTACATGCAAGCCTTTACGAGACCGACCAAGTAGAGATTGGGAATCAAGACCACACACTTTGTGCATTCGAAATCGAAGGCAGGGCGTCCCTCGCCGCATTTGCTACGATGGCGATTTGCTACTTCTGCAGAAGCGGCGGCGTCGACGACGACGACGACGACGACGCTCGCGAGAGGCTCTGTGATATTTGAAAAACACATGTAAAAAATATAATTCAGACTGCCGCCTCCCACCCTACGCTGTACCGCTTTGGAAAATGCTTTATCTGCGACATTCGCCTCAATCACATCTGAGAGTAATTCTAAATAAAACACCTGTTGCTAATTGTTCGTCGTTCCAGACACTGCTTGCTATACGGCCACGACGCGCAACTGATTTCGAAAATTCGTTTGCCTCCTGTGAGGATCGAACTCACGACCCCTGGTTTACTAGACCAGTGCTCTGCCACTGAGCTAAAGAGGCGCGGCCTAGCGGTAGTTTTGCGTACTTCGTGCTTACGCTCGTCTGGATCATCAGGCTTAAGCTGACAACACTTCATATTACCGACTAATATTTGCAGCTATGGCGCACCATTACTGCTTGGCTACACATCTCACACGTAACCGATGTGCTCTCCAACCAACACCACTTACATTTCAGAACATGTCTTTGACACATGTCTACGAAATCACCTTCACCTTCAGATACACTTCCTTGCGACTGATGGAGACGTAGGCAAAGTTTTAAGTTGCTATTTCCATTACGTCACATTGATCAGAGAAACGGTAATTTACATCTGCAGCGGAACAAAATTACGTTCCGCCCAGCGTGGGGCTCGAACCCACGTCCCTGAGATTAAGAGTCTCATGCTCTACCGACTGAGCTAGCCGGGCTGCGTCGGTGACTACGTGTCGGGTCGCACGACACACAGTTCTCGTTTCGGTGGGGTGGTCCCATACAGAATCTCTCCATGCTGCCTAATGTTTTCTAGCGTCACACACGTCACGTACTTCAGTTTTATTTCATAATCATTTCTGAGAGGTACAGGAATTGCATGAAAACCTGCAGCGCTAGTGGTGTCAAAATTAACACACATATTTGATTTGACTCAGAAGCCGAACGGGTTACTTTCCGACGCTGTCTTAGATGCGCAAATGCCAGCCAAAACTCGCGGTGACGGCACTCAGCCGACCATTTCGCTAGATAACACCGTTCTGGCTGTGTGTGTATCAAGCTCAAGTGCATCTCCAAGCAGGAAATGGACAACAGCAACATTCAGACGATTTCGTACTGCTCAATAGCTACACTAAAACGGTGTGTTTCTTTTGCAGAATTGGAAAAACACGACCGTGACAGGATTCGAACCTGCAATCTTCGGATCCGAAGTCCGACGCCTTATCCATTAGGCCACACGGTCGCTGGCCGCCAAGTATTCCTTACATTCGTGTCATCTCGAAACGCTCATACCGCTGAGGAATTGTGTTTTCGTTCTACACAGCCGCTGCCTCTTGCTGCTTCCCACCCATTCGTTACATGCAAGCCTTTACGAGACCGACCAAGTAGAGATTGGGAATCAAGACCACACACTTTGTGCATTCGAAATCGAAGGCAGGGCGTCCCTCGCCGCATTTGCTACGATGGCGATTTGCTACTTCTGCAGAAGCGGCGGCGTCGACGACGACGACGACGACGCTCGCGAGAGGCTCTGTGATATTTGAAAAACACATGTAAAAAATATAATTCAGACTGCCGCCTCCCACCCTACGCTGTACCGCTTTGGAAAATGCTTTATCTGCGACATTCGCCTCAATCACATCTGAGAGTAATTCTAAATAAAACACCTGTTGCTAATTGTTCGTCGTTCCAGACACTGCTTGCTATACGGCCACGACGCGCAACTGATTTCGAAAATTCGTTTGCCTCCTGTGAGGATCGAACTCACGACCCCTGGTTTACTAGACCAGTGCTCTGCCACTGAGCTAAAGAGGCGCGGCCTAGTGGTAGTTTTGCGTACTTCGTGCTTACGCTCGTCTGGATCATCAGGCTTAAGCTGACAACACTTCATATTACCGACTAATATTTGCAGCTATGGCGCACCATTACTGCTTGGCTACACATCTCACACGTAACCGATGTGCTCTCCAACCAACACCACTTACATTTCAGAACATGTCTTTGACACATGTCTACGAAATCACCTTCACCTTCAGATACACTTCCTTGCGACTGATGGAGACGTAGGCAAAGTTTTAAGTTGCTATTTCCATTACGTCACATTGATCAGAGAAACGGTAATTTACATCTGCAGCGGAACAAAATTACGTTCCGCCCAGCGTGGGGCTCGAACCCACGACCCTGAGATTAAAGTCTCATGCTCTACCGACTGAGCTAGCCGGGCTGCGTCGGTGACTACGTGTCGGGTCGCACGACACACAGTTCTCGTTTCGGTGGGGTGGTCCCATACAGAATCTCTCCATGCTGCCTAATGTTTTCTAGCGTCACACACGTCACGTACTTCAGTTTTATTTCATAATCATTTCTGAGAGGTACAGGAATTGCATGAAAACCTGCAGCGCTAGTGGTGTCAAAATTAACACACATATTTGATTTGACTCAGAAGCCGAACGGGTTACTTTCCGACGCTGTCTTAGATGCGCAAATGCCAGCCAAAACTCGCGGTGACGGCACTCAGCCGACCATTTCGCTAGATAACACCGTTCTGGCTGTGTGTGTATCAAGCTCAAGTGCATCTCCAAGCAGGAAATGGACAACAGCAACATTCAGACGATTTCGTACTGCTCAATAGCTACACTAAAACGGTGTGTTTCTTTTGCAGAATTGGAAAAACACGACCGTGACAGGATTCGAACCTGCAATCTTCGGATCCGAAGTCCGACGCCTTATCCATTAGGCCACACGGTCGCTGGCCGCCAAGTATTCCTTACATTCGTGTCATCTCGAAACGCTCATACCGCTGAGGAATTGTGTTTTCGTTCTACACAGCCGCTGCCTCTTGCTGCTTCCCACCCATTCGTTACATGCAAGCCTTTACGAGACCGACCAAGTAGAGATTGGGAATCAAGACCACACACTTTGTGCATTCGAAATCGAAGGCAGGGCGTCCCTCGCCGCATTTGCTACGATGGCGATTTGCTACTTCTGCAGAAGCGGCGGCGTCGACGACGACGACGACGACGCTCGCGAGAGGCTCTGTGATATTTGAAAAACACATGTAAAAAATATAATTCAGACTGCCGCCTCCCACCCTACGCTGTACCGCTTTGGAAAATGCTTTATCTGCGACATTCGCCTCAATCACATCTGAGAGTAATTCTAAATAAAACACCTGTTGCTAATTGTTCGTCGTTCCAGACACTGCTTGCTATACGGCCACGACGCGCAACTGATTTCGAAAATTCGTTTGCCTCCTGTGAGGATCGAACTCACGACCCCTGGTTTACTAGACCAGTGCTCTGCCACTGAGCTAAAGAGGCGCGGCCTAGTGGTAGTTTTGCGTACTTCGTGCTTACGCTCGTCTGGATCATCAGGCTTAAGCTGACAACACTTCATATTACCGACTAATATTTGCAGCTATGGCGCACCATTACTGCTTGGCTACACATCTCACACGTAACCGATGTGCTCTCCAACCAACACCACTTACATTTCAGAACATGTCTTTGACACATGTCTACGAAATCACCTTCACCTTCAGATACACTTCCTTGCGACTGATGGAGACGTAGGCAAAGTTTTAAGTTGCTATTTCCATTACGTCACATTGATCAGAGAAACGGTAATTTACATCTGCAGCGGAACAAAATTACGTTCCGCCCAGCGTGGGGCTCGAACCCACGACCCTGAGATTAAAGTCTCATGCTCTACCGACTGAGCTAGCCGGGCTGCGTCGGTGACTACGTGTCGGGTCGCACGACACACAGTTCTCGTTTCGGTGGGGTGGTCCCATACAGAATCTCTCCATGCTGCCTAATGTTTTCTAGCGTCACACACGTCACGTACTTCAGTTTTATTTCATAATCATTTCTGAGAGGTACAGGAATTGCATGAAAACCTGCAGCGCTAGTGGTGTCAAAATTAACACACATATTTGATTTGACTCAGAAGCCGAACGGGTTACTTTCCGACGCTGTCTTAGATGCGCAAATGCCAGCCAAAACTCGCGGTGACGGCACTCAGCCGACCATTTCGCTAGATAACACCGTTCTGGCTGTGTGTGTATCAAGCTCAAGTGCATCTCCAAGCAGGAAATGGACAACAGCAACATTCAGACGATTTCGTACTGCTCAATAGCTACACTAAAACGGTGTGTTTCTTTTGCAGAATTGGAAAAACACGACCGTGACAGGATTCGAACCTGCAATCTTCGGATCCGAAGTCCGACGCCTTATCCATTAGGCCACACGGTCGCTGGCCGCCAAGTATTCCTTACATTCGTGTCATCTCGAAACGCTCATACCGCTGAGGAATTGTGTTTTCGTTCTACACAGCCGCTGCCTCTTGCTGCTTCCCACCCATTCGTTACATGCAAGCCTTTACGAGACCGACCAAGTAGAGATTGGGAATCAAGACCACACACTTTGTGCATTCGAAATCGAAGGCAGGGCGTCCCTCGCCGCATTTGCTACGATGGCGATTTGCTACTTCTGCAGAAGCGGCGGCGTCGACGACGACGACGACGACGACGCTCGCGAGAGGCTCTGTGATATTTGAAAAACACATGTAAAAAATATAATTCAGACTGCCGCCTCCCACCCTACGCTGTACCGCTTTGGAAAATGCTTTATCTGCGACATTCGCCTCAATCACATCTGAGAGTAATTCTAAATAAAACACCTGTTGCTAATTGTTCGTCGTTCCAGACACTGCTTGCTATACGGCCACGACGCGCAACTGATTTCGAAAATTCGTTTGCCTCCTGTGAGGATCGAACTCACGACCCCTGGTTTACTAGACCAGTGCTCTGCCACTGAGCTAAAGAGGCGCGGCCTAGCGGTAGTTTTGCGTACTTCGTGCTTACGCTCGTCTGGATCATCAGGCTTAAGCTGACAACACTTCATATTACCGACTAATATTTGCAGCTATGGCGCACCATTACTGCTTGGCTACACATCTCACACGTAACCGATGTGCTCTCCAACCAACACCACTTACATTTCAGAACATGTCTTTGACACATGTCTACGAAATCACCTTCACCTTCAGATACACTTCCTTGCGACTGATGGAGACGTAGGCAAAGTTTTAAGTTGCTATTTCCATTACGTCACATTGATCAGAGAAACGGTAATTTACATCTGCAGCGGAACAAAATTACGTTCCGCCCAGCGTGGGGCTCGAACCCACGTCCCTGAGATTAAGAGTCTCATGCTCTACCGACTGAGCTAGCCGGGCTGCGTCGGTGACTACGTGTCGGGTCGCACGACACACAGTTCTCGTTTCGGTGGGGTGGTCCCATACAGAATCTCTCCATGCTGCCTAATGTTTTCTAGCGTCACACACGTCACGTACTTCAGTTTTATTTCATAATCATTTCTGAGAGGTACAGGAATTGCATGAAAACCTGCAGCGCTAGTGGTGTCAAAATTAACACACATATTTGATTTGACTCAGAAGCCGAACGGGTTACTTTCCGACGCTGTCTTAGATGCGCAAATGCCAGCCAAAACTCGCGGTGACGGCACTCAGCCGACCATTTCGCTAGATAACACCGTTCTGGCTGTGTGTGTATCAAGCTCAAGTGCATCTCCAAGCAGGAAATGGACAACAGCAACATTCAGACGATTTCGTACTGCTCAATAGCTACACTAAAACGGTGTGTTTCTTTTGCAGAATTGGAAAAACACGACCGTGACAGGATTCGAACCTGCAATCTTCGGATCCGAAGTCCGACGCCTTATCCATTAGGCCACACGGTCGCTGGCCGCCAAGTATTCCTTACATTCGTGTCATCTCGAAACGCTCATACCGCTGAGGAATTGTGTTTTCGTTCTACACAGCCGCTGCCTCTTGCTGCTTCCCACCCATTCGTTACATGCAAGCCTTTACGAGACCGACCAAGTAGAGATTGGGAATCAAGACCACACACTTTGTGCATTCGAAATCGAAGGCAGGGCGTCCCTCGCCGCATTTGCTACGATGGCGATTTGCTACTTCTGCAGAAGCGGCGGCGTCGACGACGACGACGACGACGACGCTCGCGAGAGGCTCTGTGATATTTGAAAAACACATGTAAAAAATATAATTCAGACTGCCGCCTCCCACCCTACGCTGTACCGCTTTGGAAAATGCTTTATCTGCGACATTCGCCTCAATCACATCTGAGAGTAATTCTAAATAAAACACCTGTTGCTAATTGTTCGTCGTTCCAGACACTGCTTGCTATACGGCCACGACGCGCAACTGATTTCGAAAATTCGTTTGCCTCCTGTGAGGATCGAACTCACGACCCCTGGTTTACTAGACCAGTGCTCTGCCACTGAGCTAAAGAGGCGCGGCCTAGTGGTAGTTTTGCGTACTTCGTGCTTACGCTCGTCTGGATCATCAGGCTTAAGCTGACAACACTTCATATTACCGACTAATATTTGCAGCTATGGCGCACCATTACTGCTTGGCTACACATCTCACACGTAACCGATGTGCTCTCCAACCAACACCACTTACATTTCAGAACATGTCTTTGACACATGTCTACGAAATCACCTTCACCTTCAGATACACTTCCTTGCGACTGATGGAGACGTAGGCAAAGTTTTAAGTTGCTATTTCCATTACGTCACATTGATCAGAGAAACGGTAATTTACATCTGCAGCGGAACAAAATTACGTTCCGCCCAGCGTGGGGCTCGAACCCACGACCCTGAGATTAAAGTCTCATGCTCTACCGACTGAGCTAGCCGGGCTGCGTCGGTGACTACGTGTCGGGTCGCACGACACACAGTTCTCGTTTCGGTGGGGTGGTCCCATACAGAATCTCTCCATGCTGCCTAATGTTTTCTAGCGTCACACACGTCACGTACTTCAGTTTTATTTCATAATCATTTCTGAGAGGTACAGGAATTGCATGAAAACCTGCAGCGCTAGTGGTGTCAAAATTAACACACATATTTGATTTGACTCAGAAGCCGAACGGGTTACTTTCCGACGCTGTCTTAGATGCGCAAATGCCAGCCAAAACTCGCGGTGACGGCACTCAGCCGACCATTTCGCTAGATAACACCGTTCTGGCTGTGTGTGTATCAAGCTCAAGTGCATCTCCAAGCAGGAAATGGACAACAGCAACATTCAGACGATTTCGTACTGCTCAATAGCTACACTAAAACGGTGTGTTTCTTTTGCAGAATTGGAAAAACACGACCGTGACAGGATTCGAACCTGCAATCTTCGGATCCGAAGTCCGACGCCTTATCCATTAGGCCACACGGTCGCTGGCCGCCAAGTATTCCTTACATTCGTGTCATCTCGAAACGCTCATACCGCTGAGGAATTGTGTTTTCGTTCTACACAGCCGCTGCCTCTTGCTGCTTCCCACCCATTCGTTACATGCAAGCCTTTACGAGACCGACCAAGTAGAGATTGGGAATCAAGACCACACACTTTGTGCATTCGAAATCGAAGGCAGGGCGCCCCTCGCCGCATTTGCTACGATGGCGATTTGCTACTTCTGCAGAAGCGGCGGCGTCGACGACGACGACGACGACGACGCTCGCGAGAGGCTCTGTGATATTTGAAAAACACATGTAAAAAATATAATTCAGACTGCCGCTGCCCACCCTACGCTGTACCGCTTTGGAAAATGCTTTATCTGCGACATTCGCCTCAATCACATCTGAGAGTAATTCTAAATAAAACACCTGTTGCTAATTGTTCGTCGTTCCAGACACTGCTTGCTATACGGCCACGACGCGCAACTGATTTCGAAAATTCGTTTGCCTCCTGTGAGGATCGAACTCACGACCCCTGGTTTACTAGACCAGTGCTCTGCCACTGAGCTAAAGAGGCGCGGCCTAGCGGTAGTTTTGCGTACTTCGTGCTTACGCTCGTCTGGATCATCAGGCTTAAGCTGACAACACTTCATATTACCGACTAATATTTGCAGCTATGGCGCACCATTACTGCTTGGCTACACATCTCACACGTAACCGATGTGCTCTCCAACCAACACCACTTACATTTCAGAACATGTCTTTGACACATGTCTACGAAATCACCTTCACCTTCAGATACACTTCCTTGCGACTGATGGAGACGTAGGCAAAGTTTTAAGTTGCTATTTCCATTACGTCACATTGATCAGAGAAACGGTAATTTACATCTGCAGCGGAACAAAATTACGTTCCGCCCAGCGTGGGGCTCGAACCCACGTCCCTGAGATTAAGAGTCTCATGCTCTACCGACTGAGCTAGCCGGGCTGCGTCGGTGACTACGTGTCGGGTCGCACGACACACAGTTCTCGTTTCGGTGGGGTGGTCCCATACAGAATCTCTCCATGCTGCCTAATGTTTTCTAGCGTCACACGCGTCACGTACTTCAGTTTTATTTCATAATCATTTCTGAGAGGTACAGGAATTGCATGAAAACCTGCAGCGCTAGTGGTGTCAAAATTAACACACATATTTGATTTGACTCAGAAGCCGAACGGGTTACTTTCCGACGCTGTCTTAGATGCGCAAATGCCAGCCAAAACTCGCGGTGACGGCACTCAGCCGACCATTTCGCTAGATAACACCGTTCTGGCTGTGTGTGTATCAAGCTCAAGTGCATCTCCAAGCAGGAAATGGACAACAGCAACATTCAGACGATTTCGTACTGCTCAATAGCTACACTAAAACGGTGTGTTTCTTTTGCAGAATTGGAAAAACACGACCGTGACAGGATTCGAACCTGCAATCTTCGGATCCGAAGTCCGACGCCTTATCCATTAGGCCACACGGTCGCTGGCCGCCAAGTATTCCTTACATTCGTGTCATCTCGAAACGCTCATACCGCTGAGGAATTGTGTTTTCGTTCTACACAGCCGCTGCCTCTTGCTGCTTCCCACCCATTCGTTACATGCAAGCCTTTACGAGACCGACCAAGTAGAGATTGGGAATCAAGACCACACACTTTGTGCATTCGAAATCGAAGGCAGGGCGTCCCTCGCCGCATTTGCTACGATGGCGATTTGCTACTTCTGCAGAAGCGGCGGCGTCGACGACGACGACGACGACGCTCGCGAGAGGCTCTGTGATATTTGAAAAACACATGTAAAAAATATAATTCAGACTGCCGCCTCCCACCCTACGCTGTACCGCTTTGGAAAATGCTTTATCTGCGACATTCGCCTCAATCACATCTGAGAGTAATTCTAAATAAAACACCTGTTGCTAATTGTTCGTCGTTCCAGACACTGCTTGCTATACGGCTACGACGCGCAACTGATTTCGAAAATTCGTTTGCCTCCTGTGAGGATCGAACTCACGACCCCTGGTTTACTAGACCAGTGCTCTGCCACTGAGCTAAAGAGGCGCGGCCTAGTGGTAGTTTTGCGTACTTCGTGCTTACGCTCGTCTGGATCATCAGGCTTAAGCTGACAACACTTCATATTACCGACTAATATTTGCAGCTATGGCGCACCATTACTGCTTGGCTACACATCTCACACGTAACCGATGTGCTCTCCAACCAACACCACTTACATTTCAGAACATGTCTTTGACACATGTCTACGAAATCACCTTCACCTTCAGATACACTTCCTTGCGACTGATGGAGACGTAGGCAAAGTTTTAAGTTGCTATTTCCATTACGTCACATTGATCAGAGAAACGGTAATTTACATCTGCAGCGGAACAAAATTACGTTCCGCCCAGCGTGGGGCTCGAACCCACGACCCTGAGATTAAGAGTCTCATGCTCTACCGACTGAGCTAGCCGGGCTGCGTCGGTGACTACGTGTCGGGTCGCACGACACACAGTTCTCGTTTCGGTGGGGTGGTCCCATACAGAATCTCTCCATGCTGCCTAATGTTTTCTAGCGTCACACACGTCACGTACTTCAGTTTTATTTCATAATCATTTCTGAGAGGTACAGGAATTGCATGAAAACCTGCAGCGCTAGTGGTGTCAAAATTAACACACATATTTGATTTGACTCAGAAGCCGAACGGGTTACTTTCCGACGCTGTCTTAGATGCGCAAATGCCAGCCAAAACTCGCGGTGACGGCACTCAGCCGACCATTTCGCTAGATAACACCGTTCTGGCTGTGTGTGTATCAAGCTCAAGTGCATCTCCAAGCAGGAAATGGACAACAGCAACATTCAGACGATTTCGTACTGCTCAATAGCTACACTAAAACGGTGTGTTTCTTTTGCAGAATTGGAAAAACACGACCGTGACAGGATTCGAACCTGCAATCTTCGGATCCGAAGTCCGACGCCTTATCCATTAGGCCACACGGTCACTGGCCGCCAAGTATTCCTTACATTCGTGTCATCTCGAAACGCTCATACCGCTGAGGAATTGTGTTTTCGTTCTACACAGCCGCTGCCTCTTGCTGCTTCCCACCCATTCGTTACATGCAAGCCTTTACGAGACCGACCAAGTAGAGATTGGGAATCAAGACCACACACTTTGTGCATTCGAAATCGAAGGCAGGGCGTCCCTCGCCGCATTTGCTACGATGGCGATTTGCTACTTCTGCAGAAGCGGCGGCGTCGACGACGACGACGACGACGACGACGCTCGCGAGAGGCTCTGTGATATTTGAAAAACACATGTAAAAAATATAATTCAGACTGCCGCCTCCCACCCTACGCTGTACCGCTTTGGAAAATGCTTTATCTGCGACATTCGCCTCAATCACATCTGAGAGTAATTCTAAATAAAACACCTGTTGCTAATTGTTCGTCGTTCCAGACACTGCTTGCTATACGGCCACGACGCGCAACTGATTTCGAAAATTCGTTTGCCTCCTGTGAGGATCGAACTCACGACCCCTGGTTTACTAGACCAGTGCTCTGCCACTGAGCTAAAGAGGCGCGGCCTAGCGGTAGTTTTGCGTACTTCGTGCTTACGCTCGTCTGGATCATCAGGCTTAAGCTGACAACACTTCATATTACCGACTAATATTTGCAGCTATGGCGCACCATTACTGCTTGGCTACACATCTCACACGTAACCGATGTGCTCTCCAACCAACACCACTTACATTTCAGAACATGTCTTTGACACATGTCTACGAAATCACCTTCACCTTCAGATACACTTCCTTGCGACTGATGGAGACGTAGGCAAAGTTTTAAGTTGCTATTTCCATTACGTCACATTGATCAGAGAAACGGTAATTTACATCTGCAGCGGAACAAAATTACGTTCCGCCCAGCGTGGGGCTCGAACCCACGACCCTGAGATTAAGAGTCTCATGCTCTACCGACTGAGCTAGCCGGGCTGCGTCGGTGACTACGTGTCGGGTCGCACGACACACAGTTCTCGTTTCGGTGGGGTGGTCCCATACAGAATCTCTCCATGCTGCCTAATGTTTTCCTAGCGTCACACACGTCACGTACTTCAGTTTTATTTCATAATCATTTCTGAGAGGTACAGGAATTGCATGAAAACCTGCAGCGCTAGTGGTGTCAAAATTAACACACATATTTGATTTGACTCAGAAGCCGAACGGGTTACTTTCCGACGCTGTCTTAGATGCGCAAATGCCAGCCAAAACTCGCGGTGACGGCACTCAGCCGACCATTTCGCTAGATAACACCGTTCTGGCTGTGTGTGTATCAAGCTCAAGTGCATCTCCAAGCAGGAAATGGACAACAGCAACATTCAGACGATTTCGTACTGCTCAATAGCTACACTAAAACGGTGTGTTTCTTTTGCAGAATTGGAAAAACACGACCGTGACAGGATTCGAACCTGCAATCTTCGGATCCGAAGTCCGACGCCTTATCCATTAGGCCACACGGTCACTGGCCGCCAAGTATTCCTTACATTCGTGTCATCTCGAAACGCTCATACCGCTGAGGAATTGTGTTTTCGTTCTACACAGCCGCTGCCTCTTGCTGCTTCCCACCCATTCGTTACATGCAAGCCTTTACGAGACCGACCAAGTAGAGATTGGGAATCAAGACCACACACTTTGTGCATTCGAAATCGAAGGCAGGGCGTCCCTCGCCGCATTTGCTACGATGGCGATTTGCTACTTCTGCAGAAGCGGCGGCGTCGACGACGACGACGACGACGCTCGCGAGAAGCTCTGTGATATTTGAAAAACACATGTAAAAAATATAATTCAGACTGCCGCCTCCCACCCTACGCTGTACCGCTTTGGAAAATGCTTTATCTGCGACATTCGCCTCAATCACATCTGAGAGTAATTCTAAATAAAACACCTGTTGCTAATTGTTCGTCGTTCCAGACACTGCTTGCTATACGGCCACGACGCGCAACTGATTCCGAAAATTCGTTTGCCTCCTGTGAGGATCGAACTCACGACCCCTGGTTTACTAGACCAGTGCTCTGCCACTGAGCTAAAGAGGCGCGGCCTAGCGGTAGTTTTGTGTACTTCGTGCTTACGCTCGTCTGGATCATCAGGCTTAAGCTGACAACACTTCATATTACCGACTAATATTTGCAGCTATGGCGCACCATTACTGCTTGGCTACACATCTCACACGTAACCGATGTGCTCTCCAACCAACACCACTTACATTTCAGAACATGTCTTTGACACATGTCTACGAAATCACCTTCACCTTCAGATACACTTCCTTGCGACTGATGGAGACGTAGGCAAAGTTTTAAGTTGCTATTTCCATTACGTCACATTGATCAGAGAAACGGTAATTTACATCTGCAGCGGAACAAAATTACGTTCCGCCCAGCGTGGGGCTCGAACCCACGACCCTGAGATTAAGAGTCTCATGCTCTACCGACTGAGCTAGCCGGGCTGCGTCGGTGAATACGTGTCGGGTCGCACGACACACAGTTCTCGTTTCGGTGGGGTGGTCCCATACAGAATCTCTCCATGCTGCCTAATGTTTTCCTAGCGTCACACACGTCACGTACTTCAGTTTTATTTCATAATCATTTCTGAGAGGTACAGGAATTGCATGAAAACCTGCAGCGCTAGTGGTGTCAAAATTAACACACATATTTGATTTGACTCAGAAGCCGAACGGGTTACTTTCCGACGCTGTCTTAGATGCGCAAATGCCAGCCAAAACTCGCGGTGACGGCACTCAGCCGACCATTTCGCTAGATAACACCGTTCTGGCTGTGTGTGTATCAAGCTCAAGTGCATCTCCAAGCAGGAAATGGACAACAGCAACATTCAGACGATTTCGTACTGCTCAATAGCTACACTAAAACGGTGTGTTTCTTTTGCAGAATTGGAAAAACACGACCGTGACAGGATTCGAACCTGCAATCTTCGGATCCGAAGTCCGACGCCTTATCCATTAGGCCACACGGTCGCTGGCCGCCAAGTATTCCTTACATTCGTGTCATCTCGAAACGCTCATACCGCTGAGGAATTGTGTTTTCGTTCTACACAGCCGCTGCCTCTTGCTGCTTCCCACCCATTCGTTACATGCAAGCCTTTACGAGACCGACCAAGTAGAGATTGGGAATCAAGACCACACACTTTGTGCATTCGAAATCGAAGGCAGGGCGTCCCTCGCCGCATTTGCTACGATGGCGATTTGCTACTTCTGCAGAAGCGGCGGCGTCGACGACGACGACGACGACGCTCGCGAGAGGCTCTGTGATATTTGAAAAACACATGTAAAAAATATAATTCAGACTGCCGCCTCCCACCCTACGCTGTACCGCTTTGGAAAATGCTTTATCTGCGACATTCGCCTCAATCACATCTGAGAGTAATTCTAAATAAAACACCTGTTGCTAATTGTTCGTCGTTCCAGACACTGCTTGCTATACGGCTACGACGCGCAACTGATTTCGAAAATTCGTTTGCCTCCTGTGAGGATCGAACTCACGACCCCTGGTTTACTAGACCAGTGCTCTGCCACTGAGCTAAAGAGGCGCGGCCTAGTGGTAGTTTTGCGTACTTCGTGCTTACGCTCGTCTGGATCATCAGGCTTAAGCTGACAACACTTCATATTACCGACTAATATTTGCAGCTATGGCGCACCATTACTGCTTGGCTACACATCTCACACGTAACCGATGTGCTCTCCAACCAACACCACTTACATTTCAGAACATGTCTTTGACACATGTCTACGAAATCACCTTCACCTTCAGATACACTTCCTTGCGACTGATGGAGACGTAGGCAAAGTTTTAAGTTGCTATTTCCATTACGTCACATTGATCAGAGAAACGGTAATTTACATCTGCAGCGGAACAAAATTACGTTCCGCCCAGCGTGGGGCTCGAACCCACGACCCTGAGATTAAGAGTCTCATGCTCTACCGACTGAGCTAGCCGGGCTGCGTCGGTGACTACGTGTCGGGTCGCACGACACACAGTTCTCGTTTCGGTGGGGTGGTCCCATACAGAATCTCTCCATGCTGCCTAATGTTTTCTAGCGTCACACACGTCACGTACTTCAGTTTTATTTCATAATCATTTCTGAGAGGTACAGGAATTGCATGAAAACCTGCAGCGCTAGTGGTGTCAAAATTAACACACATATTTGATTTGACTCAGAAGCCGAACGGGTTACTTTCCGACGCTGTCTTAGATGCGCAAATGCCAGCCAAAACTCGCGGTGACGGCACTCAGCCGACCATTTCGCTAGATAACACCGTTCTGGCTGTGTGTGTATCAAGCTCAAGTGCATCTCCAAGCAGGAAATGGACAACAGCAACATTCAGACGATTTCGTACTGCTCAATAGCTACACTAAAACGGTGTGTTTCTTTTGCAGAATTGGAAAAACACGACCGTGACAGGATTCGAACCTGCAATCTTCGGATCCGAAGTCCGACGCCTTATCCATTAGGCCACACGGTCACTGGCCGCCAAGTATTCCTTACATTCGTGTCATCTCGAAACGCTCATACCGCTGAGGAATTGTGTTTTCGTTCTACACAGCCGCTGCCTCTTGCTGCTTCCCACCCATTCGTTACATGCAAGCCTTTACGAGACCGACCAAGTAGAGATTGGGAATCAAGACCACACACTTTGTGCATTCGAAATCGAAGGCAGGGCGTCCCTCGCCGCATTTGCTACGATGGCGATTTGCTACTTCTGCAGAAGCGGCGGCGTCGACGACGACGACGACGACGACGACGACGACGCTCGCGAGAGGCTCTGTGATATTTGAAAAACACATGTAAAAAATATAATTCAGACTGCCGCCTCCCACCCTACGCTGTACCGCTTTGGAAAATGCTTTATCTGCGACATTCGCCTCAATCACATCTGAGAGTAATTCTAAATAAAACACCTGTTGCTAATTGTTCGTCGTTCCAGACACTGCTTGCTATACGGCTACGACGCGCAACTGATTTCGAAAATTCGTTTGCCTCCTGTGAGGATCGAACTCACGACCCCTGGTTTACTAGACCAGTGCTCTGCCACTGAGCTAAAGAGGCGCGGCCTAGTGGTAGTTTTGCGTACTTCGTGCTTACGCTCGTCTGGATCATCAGGCTTAAGCTGACAACACTTCATATTACCGACTAATATTTGCAGCTATGGCGCACCATTACTGCTTGGCTACACATCTCACACGTAACCGATGTGCTCTCCAACCAACACCACTTACATTTCAGAACATGTCTTTGACACATGTCTACGAAATCACCTTCACCTTCAGATACACTTCCTTGCGACTGATGGAGACGTAGGCAAAGTTTTAAGTTGCTATTTCCATTACGTCACATTGATCAGAGAAACGGTAATTTACATCTGCAGCGGAACAAAATTACGTTCCGCCCAGCGTGGGGCTCGAACCCACGACCCTGAGATTAAGAGTCTCATGCTCTACCGACTGAGCTAGCCGGGCTGCGTCGGTGACTACGTGTCGGGTCGCACGACACACAGTTCTCGTTTCGGTGGGGTGGTCCCATACAGAATCTCTCCATGCTGCCTAATGTTTTCTAGCGTCACACACGTCACGTACTTCAGTTTTATTTCATAATCATTTCTGAGAGGTACAGGAATTGCATGAAAACCTGCAGCGCTAGTGGTGTCAAAATTAACACACATATTTGATTTGACTCAGAAGCCGAACGGGTTACTTTCCGACGCTGTCTTAGATGCGCAAATGCCAGCCAAAACTCGCGGTGACGGCACTCAGCCGACCATTTCGCTAGATAACACCGTTCTGGCTGTGTGTGTATCAAGCTCAAGTGCATCTCCAAGCAGGAAATGGACAACAGCAACATTCAGACGATTTCGTACTGCTCAATAGCTACACTAAAACGGTGTGTTTCTTTTGCAGAATTGGAAAAACACGACCGTGACAGGATTCGAACCTGCAATCTTCGGATCCGAAGTCCGACGCCTTATCCATTAGGCCACACGGTCACTGGCCGCCAAGTATTCCTTACATTCGTGTCATCTCGAAACGCTCATACCGCTGAGGAATTGTGTTTTCGTTCTACACAGCCGCTGCCTCTTGCTGCTTCCCACCCATTCGTTACATGCAAGCCTTTACGAGACCGACCAAGTAGAGATTGGGAATCAAGACCACACACTTTGTGCATTCGAAATCGAAGGCAGGGCGTCCCTCGCCGCATTTGCTACGATGGCGATTTGCTACTTCTGCAGAAGCGGCGGCGTCGACGACGACGACGACGACGACGACGCTCGCGAGAGGCTCTGTGATATTTGAAAAACACATGTAGAAAATATAATTCAGACTGCCGCCTCCCACCCTACGCTGTACCGCTTTGGAAAATGCTTTATCTGCGACATTCGCCTCAATCACATCTGAGAGTAATTCTAAATAAAACACCTGTTGCTAATTGTTCGTCGTTCCAGACACTGCTTGCTATACGGCCACGACGCGCAACTGATTTCGAAAATTCGTTTGCCTCCTGTGAGGATCGAACTCACGACCCCTGGTTTACTAGACCAGTGCTCTGCCACTGAGCTAAAGAGGCGCGGCCTAGCGGTAGTTTTGCGTACTTCGTGCTTACGCTCGTCTGGATCATCAGGCTTAAGCTGACAACACTTCATATTACCGACTAATATTTGCAGCTATGGCGCACCATTACTGCTTGGCTACACATCTCACACGTAACCGATGTGCTCTCCAACCAACACCACTTACATTTCAGAACATGTCTTTGACACATGTCTACGAAATCACCTTCACCTTCAGATACACTTCCTTGCGACTGATGGAGACGTAGGCAAAGTTTTAAGTTGCTATTTCCATTACGTCACATTGATCAGAGAAACGGTAATTTACATCTGCAGCGGAACAAAATTACGTTCCGCCCAGCGTGGGGCTCGAACCCACGACCCTGAGATTAAGAGTCTCATGCTCTACCGACTGAGCTAGCCGGGCTGCGTCGGTGACTACGTGTCGGGTCGCACGACACACAGTTCTCGTTTCGGTGGGGTGGTCCCATACAGAATCTCTCCATGCTGCCTAATGTTTTCCTAGCGTCACACACGTCACGTACTTCAGTTTTATTTCATAATCATTTCTGAGAGGTACAGGAATTGCATGAAAACCTGCAGCGCTAGTGGTGTCAAAATTAACACACATATTTGATTTGACTCAGAAGCCGAACGGGTTACTTTCCGACGCTGTCTTAGATGCGCAAATGCCAGCCAAAACTCGCGGTGACGGCACTCAGCCGACCATTTCGCTAGATAACACCGTTCTGGCTGTGTGTGTATCAAGCTCAAGTGCATCTCCAAGCAGGAAATGGACAACAGCAACATTCAGACGATTTCGTACTGCTCAATAGCTACACTAAAACGGTGTGTTTCTTTTGCAGAATTGGAAAAACACGACCGTGACAGGATTCGAACCTGCAATCTTCGGATCCGAAGTCCGACGCCTTATCCATTAGGCCACACGGTCACTGGCCGCCAAGTATTCCTTACATTCGTGTCATCTCGAAACGCTCATACCGCTGAGGAATTGTGTTTTCGTTCTACACAGCCGCTGCCTCTTGCTGCTTCCCACCCATTCGTTACATGCAAGCCTTTACGAGACCGACCAAGTAGAGATTGGGAATCAAGACCACACACTTTGTGCATTCGAAATCGAAGGCAGGGCGTCCCTCGCCGCATTTGCTACGATGGCGATTTGCTACTTCTGCAGAAGCGGCGGCGTCGACGACGACGACGACGACGCTCGCGAGAAGCTCTGTGATATTTGAAAAACACATGTAAAAAATATAATTCAGACTGCCGCCTCCCACCCTACGCTGTACCGCTTTGGAAAATGCTTTATCTGCGACATTCGCCTCAATCACATCTGAGAGTAATTCTAAATAAAACACCTGTTGCTAATTGTTCGTCGTTCCAGACACTGCTTGCTATACGGCCACGACGCGCAACTGATTCCGAAAATTCGTTTGCCTCCTGTGAGGATCGAACTCACGACCCCTGGTTTACTAGACCAGTGCTCTGCCACTGAGCTAAAGAGGCGCGGCCTAGCGGTAGTTTTGCGTACTTCGTGCTTACGCTCGTCTGGATCATCAGGCTTAAGCTGACAACACTTCATATTACCGACTAATATTTGCAGCTATGGCGCACCATTACTGCTTGGCTACACATCTCACACGTAACCGATGTGCTCTCCAACCAACACCACTTACATTTCAGAACATGTCTTTGACACATGTCTACGAAATCACCTTCACCTTCAGATACACTTCCTTGCGACTGATGGAGACGTAGGCAAAGTTTTAAGTTGCTATTTCCATTACGTCACATTGATCAGAGAAACGGTAATTTACATCTGCAGCGGAACAAAATTACGTTCCGCCCAGCGTGGGGCTCGAACCCACGACCCTGGGATTAAGAGTCTCATGCTCTACCGACTGAGCTAGCCGGGCTGCGTCGGTGAATACGTGTCGGGTCGCACGACACACAGTTCTCGTTTCGGTGGGGTGGTCCCATACAGAATCTCTCCATGCTGCCTAATGTTTTCCTAGCGTCACACACGTCACGTACTTCAGTTTTATTTCATAATCATTTCTGAGAGGTACAGGAATTGCATGAAAACCTGCAGCGCTAGTGGTGTCAAAATTAACACACATATTTGATTTGACTCAGAAGCCGAACGGGTTACTTTCCGACGCTGTCTTAGATGCGCAAATGCCAGCCAAAACTCGCGGTGACGGCACTCAGCCGACCATTTCGCTAGATAACACCGTTCTGGCTGTGTGTGTATCAAGCTCAAGTGCATCTCCAAGCAGGAAATGGACAACAGCAACATTCAGACGATTTCGTACTGCTCAATAGCTACACTAAAACGGTGTGTTTCTTTTGCAGAATTGGAAAAACACGACCGTGACAGGATTCGAACCTGCAATCTTCGGATCCGAAGTCCGACGCCTTATCCATTAGGCCACACGGTCGCTGGCCGCCAAGTATTCCTTACATTCGTGTCATCTCGAAACGCTCATACCGCTGAGGAATTGTGTTTTCGTTCTACACAGCCGCTGCCTCTTGCTGCTTCCCACCCATTCGTTACATGCAAGCCTTTACGAGACCGACCAAGTAGAGATTGGGAATCAAGACCACACACTTTGTGCATTCGAAATCGAAGGCAGGGCGTCCCTCGCCGCATTTGCTACGATGGCGATTTGCTACTTCTGCAGAAGCGGCGGCGTCGACGACGACGACGACGACGCTCGCGAGAGGCTCTGTGATATTTGAAAAACACATGTAAAAAATATAATTCAGACTGCCGCCTCCCACCCTACGCTGTACCGCTTTGGAAAATGCTTTATCTGCGACATTCGCCTCAATCACATCTGAGAGTAATTCTAAATAAAACACCTGTTGCTAATTGTTCGTCGTTCCAGACACTGCTTGCTATACGGCTACGACGCGCAACTGATTTCGAAAATTCGTTTGCCTCCTGTGAGGATCGAACTCACGACCCCTGGTTTACTAGACCAGTGCTCTGCCACTGAGCTAAAGAGGCGCGGCCTAGTGGTAGTTTTGCGTACTTCGTGCTTACGCTCGTCTGGATCATCAGGCTTAAGCTGACAACACTTCATATTACCGACTAATATTTGCAGCTATGGCGCACCATTACTGCTTGGCTACACATCTCACACGTAACCGATGTGCTCTCCAACCAACACCACTTACATTTCAGAACATGTCTTTGACACATGTCTACGAAATCACCTTCACCTTCAGATACACTTCCTTGCGACTGATGGAGACGTAGGCAAAGTTTTAAGTTGCTATTTCCATTACGTCACATTGATCAGAGAAACGGTAATTTACATCTGCAGCGGAACAAAATTACGTTCCGCCCAGCGTGGGGCTCGAACCCACGACCCTGAGATTAAGAGTCTCATGCTCTACCGACTGAGCTAGCCGGGCTGCGTCGGTGACTACGTGTCGGGTCGCACGACACACAGTTCTCGTTTCGGTGGGGTGGTCCCATACAGAATCTCTCCATGCTGCCTAATGTTTTCTAGCGTCACACACGTCACGTACTTCAGTTTTATTTCATAATCATTTCTGAGAGGTACAGGAATTGCATGAAAACCTGCAGCGCTAGTGGTGTCAAAATTAACACACATATTTGATTTGACTCAGAAGCCGAACGGGTTACTTTCCGACGCTGTCTTAGATGCGCAAATGCCAGCCAAAACTCGCGGTGACGGCACTCAGCCGACCATTTCGCTAGATAACACCGTTCTGGCTGTGTGTGTATCAAGCTCAAGTGCATCTCCAAGCAGGAAATGGACAACAGCAACATTCAGACGATTTCGTACTGCTCAATAGCTACACTAAAACGGTGTGTTTCTTTTGCAGAATTGGAAAAACACGACCGTGACAGGATTCGAACCTGCAATCTTCGGATCCGAAGTCCGACGCCTTATCCATTAGGCCACACGGTCACTGGCCGCCAAGTATTCCTTACATTCGTGTCATCTCGAAACGCTCATACCGCTGAGGAATTGTGTTTTCGTTCTACACAGCCGCTGCCTCTTGCTGCTTCCCACCCATTCGTTACATGCAAGCCTTTACGAGACCGACCAAGTAGAGATTGGGAATCAAGACCACACACTTTGTGCATTCGAAATCGAAGGCAGGGCGTCCCTCGCCGCATTTGCTACGATGGCGATTTGCTACTTCTGCAGAAGCGGCGGCGTCGACGACGACGACGACGACGACGACGACGACGCTCGCGAGAGGCTCTGTGATATTTGAAAAACACATGTAAAAAATATAATTCAGACTGCCGCCTCCCACCCTACGCTGTACCGCTTTGGAAAATGCTTTATCTGCGACATTCGCCTCAATCACATCTGAGAGTAATTCTAAATAAAACACCTGTTGCTAATTGTTCGTCGTTCCAGACACTGCTTGCTATACGGCCACGACGCGCAACTGATTTCGAAAATTCGTTTGCCTCCTGTGAGGATCGAACTCACGACCCCTGGTTTACTAGACCAGTGCTCTGCCACTGAGCTAAAGAGGCGCGGCCTAGCGGTAGTTTTGCGTACTTCGTGCTTACGCTCGTCTGGATCATCAGGCTTAAGCTGACAACACTTCATATTACCGACTAATATTTGCAGCTATGGCGCACCATTACTGCTTGGCTACACATCTCACACGTAACCGATGTGCTCTCCAACCAACACCACTTACATTTCAGAACATGTCTTTGACACATGTCTACGAAATCACCTTCACCTTCAGATACACTTCCTTGCGACTGATGGAGACGTAGGCAAAGTTTTAAGTTGCTATTTCCATTACGTCACATTGATCAGAGAAACGGTAATTTACATCTGCAGCGGAACAAAATTACGTTCCGCCCAGCGTGGGGCTCGAACCCACGACCCTGAGATTAAGAGTCTCATGCTCTACCGACTGAGCTAGCCGGGCTGCGTCGGTGACTACGTGTCGGGTCGCACGACACACAGTTCTCGTTTCGGTGGGGTGGTCCCATACAGAATCTCTCCATGCTGCCTAATGTTTTCCTAGCGTCACACACGTCACGTACTTCAGTTTTATTTCATAATCATTTCTGAGAGGTACAGGAATTGCATGAAAACCTGCAGCGCTAGTGGTGTCAAAATTAACACACATATTTGATTTGACTCAGAAGCCGAACGGGTTACTTTCCGACGCTGTCTTAGATGCGCAAATGCCAGCCAAAACTCGCGGTGACGGCACTCAGCCGACCATTTCGCTAGATAACACCGTTCTGGCTGTGTGTGTATCAAGCTCAAGTGCATCTCCAAGCAGGAAATGGACAACAGCAACATTCAGACGATTTCGTACTGCTCAATAGCTACACTAAAACGGTGTGTTTCTTTTGCAGAATTGGAAAAACACGACCGTGACAGGATTCGAACCTGCAATCTTCGGATCCGAAGTCCGACGCCTTATCCATTAGGCCACACGGTCACTGGCCGCCAAGTATTCCTTACATTCGTGTCATCTCGAAACGCTCATACCGCTGAGGAATTGTGTTTTCGTTCTACACAGCCGCTGCCTCTTGCTGCTTCCCACCCATTCGTTACATGCAAGCCTTTACGAGACCGACCAAGTAGAGATTGGGAATCAAGACCACACACTTTGTGCATTCGAAATCGAAGGCAGGGCGTCCCTCGCCGCATTTGCTACGATGGCGATTTGCTACTTCTGCAGAAGCGGCGGCGTCGACGACGACGACGACGACGACGACGCTCGCGAGAGGCTCTGTGATATTTGAAAAACACATGTAAAAAATATAATTCAGACTGCCGCCTCCCACCCTACGCTGTACCGCTTTGGAAAATGCTTTATCTGCGACATTCGCCTCAATCACATCTGAGAGTAATTCTAAATAAAACACCTGTTGCTAATTGTTCGTCGTTCCAGACACTGCTTGCTATACGGCCACGACGCGCAACTGATTCCGAAAATTCGTTTGCCTCCTGTGAGGATCGAACTCACGACCCCTGGTTTACTAGACCAGTGCTCTGCCACTGAGCTAAAGAGGCGCGGCCTAGCGGTAGTTTTGCGTACTTCGTGCTTACGCTCGTCTGGATCATCAGGCTTAAGCTGACAACACTTCATATTACCGACTAATATTTGCAGCTATGGCGCACCATTACTGCTTGGCTACACATCTCACACGTAACCGATGTGCTCTCCAACCAACACCACTTACATTTCAGAACATGTCTTTGACACATGTCTACGAAATCACCTTCACCTTCAGATACACTTCCTTGCGACTGATGGAGACGTAGGCAAAGTTTTAAGTTGCTATTTCCATTACGTCACATTGATCAGAGAAACGGTAATTTACATCTGCAGCGGAACAAAATTACGTTCCGCCCAGCGTGGGGCTCGAACCCACGACCCTGAGATTAAGAGTCTCATGCTCTACCGACTGAGCTAGCTGGGCTGCGTCGGTGAATACGTGTCGGGTCGCACGACACACAGTTCTCGTTTCGGTGGGGTGGTCCCATACAGAATCTCTCCATGCTGCCTAATGTTTTCCTAGCGTCACACACGTCACGTACTTCAGTTTTATTTCATAATCATTTCTGAGAGGTACAGGAATTGCATGAAAACCTGCAGCGCTAGTGGTGTCAAAATTAACACACATATTTGATTTGACTCAGAAGCCGAACGGGTTACTTTCCGACGCTGTCTTAGATGCGCAAATGCCAGCCAAAACTCGCGGTGACGGCACTCAGCCGACCATTTCGCTAGATAACACCGTTCTGGCTGTGTGTGTATCAAGCTCAAGTGCATCTCCAAGCAGGAAATGGACAACAGCAACATTCAGACGATTTCGTACTGCTCAATAGCTACACTAAAACGGTGTGTTTCTTTTGCAGAATTGGAAAAACACGACCGTGACAGGATTCGAACCTGCAATCTTCGCATCCGAAGTCCGACGCCTTATCCATTAGGCCACACGGTCACTGGCCGCCAAGTATTCCTTACATTCGTGTCATCTCGAAACGCTCATACCGCTGAGGAATTGTGTTTTCGTTCTACACAGCCGCTGCCTCTTGCTGCTTCCCACCCATTCGTTACATGCAAGCCTTTACGAGACCGACCAAGTAGAGATTGGGAATCAAGACCACACACTTTGTGCATTCGAAATCGAAGGCAGGGCGTCCCTCGCCGCATTTGCTACGATGGCGATTTGCTACTTCTGCAGAAGCGGCGGCGTCGACGACGACGACGACGACGCTCGCGAGAGGCTCTGTGATATTTGAAAAACACATGTAAAAAATATAATTCAGACTGCCGCCTCCCACCCTACGCTGTACCGCTTTGGAAAATGCTTTATCTGCGACATTCGCCTCAATCACATCTGAGAGTAATTCTAAATAAAACACCTGTTGCTAATTGTTCGTCGTTCCAGACACTGCTTGCTATACGGCCACGACGCGCAACTGATTTCGAAAATTCGTTTGCCTCCTGTGAGGATCGAACTCACGACCCCTGGTTTACTAGACCAGTGCTCTGCCACTGAGCTAAAGAGGCGCGGCCTAGTGGTAGTTTTGCGTACTTCGTGCTTACGCTCGTCTGGATCATCAGGCTTAAGCTGACAACACTTCATATTACCGACTAATATTTGCAGCTATGGCGCACCATTACTGCTTGGCTACACATCTCACACGTAACCGATGTGCTCTCCAACCAACACCACTTACATTTCAGAACATGTCTTTGACACATGTCTACGAAATCACCTTCACCTTCAGATACACTTCCTTGCGACTGATGGAGACGTAGGCAAAGTTTTAAGTTGCTATTTCCATTACGTCACATTGATCAGAGAAACGGTAATTTACATCTGCAGCGGAACAAAATTACGTTCCGCCCAGCGTGGGGCTCGAACCCACGACCCTGAGATTAAGAGTCTCATGCTCTACCGACTGAGCTAGCCGGGCTGCGTCGGTGACTACGTGTCGGGTCGCACGACACACAGTTCTCGTTTCGGTGGGGTGGTCCCATACAGAATCTCTCCATGCTGCCTAATGTTTTCTAGCGTCACACACGTCACGTACTTCAGTTTTATTTCATAATCATTTCTGAGAGGTACAGGAATTGCATGAAAACCTGCAGCGCTAGTGGTGTCAAAATTAACACACATATTTGATTTGACTCAGAAGCCGAACGGGTTACTTTCCGACGCTGTCTTAGATGCGCAAATGCCAGCCAAAACTCGCGGTGACGGCACTCAGCCGACCATTTCGCTAGATAACACCGTTCTGGCTGTGTGTGTATCAAGCTCAAGTGCATCTCCAAGCAGGAAATGGACAACAGCAACATTCAGACGATTTCGTACTGCTCAATAGCTACACTAAAACGGTGTGTTTCTTTTGCAGAATTGGAAAAACACGACCGTGACAGGATTCGAACCTGCAATCTTCGGATCCGAAGTCCGACGCCTTATCCATTAGGCCACACGGTCACTGGCCGCCAAGTATTCCTTACATTCGTGTCATCTCGAAACGCTCATACCGCTGAGGAATTGAGTTTTCGTTCTACACAGCCGCTGCCTCTTGCTGCTTCCCACCCATTCGTTACATGCAAGCCTTTACGAGACCGACCAAGTAGAGATTGGGAATCAAGACCACACACTTTGTGCATTCGAAATCGAAGGCAGGGCGTCCCTCGCCGCATTTGCTACGATGGCGATTTGCTACTTCTGCAGAAGCGGCGGCGTCGACGACGACGACGACGACGACGACGACGCTCGCGAGAGGCTCTGTGATATTTGAAAAACACATGTAAAAAATATAATTCAGACTGCCGCCTCCCACCCTACGCTGTACCGCTTTGGAAAATGCTTTATCTGCGACATTCGCCTCAATCACATCTGAGAGTAATTCTAAATAAAACACCTGTTGCTAATTGTTCGTCGTTCCAGACACTGCTTGCTATACGGCCACGACGCGCAACTGATTTCGAAAATTCGTTTGCCTCCTGTGAGGATCGAACTCACGACCCCTGGTTTACTAGACCAGTGCTCTGCCACTGAGCTAAAGAGGCGCGGCCTAGCGGTAGTTTTGCGTACTTCGTGCTTACGCTCGTCTGGATCATCAGGCTTAAGCTGACAACACTTCATATTACCGACTAATATTTGCAGCTATGGCGCACCATTACTGCTTGGCTACACATCTCACACGTAACCGATGTGCTCTCCAACCAACACCACTTACATTTCAGAACATGTCTTTGACACATGTCTACGAAATCACCTTCACCTTCAGATACACTTCCTTGCGACTGATGGAGACGTAGGCAAAGTTTTAAGTTGCTATTTCCATTACGTCACATTGATCAGAGAAACGGTAATTTACATCTGCAGCGGAACAAAATTACGTTCCGCCCAGCGTGGGGCTCGAACCCACGACCCTGAGATTAAGAGTCTCATGCTCTACCGACTGAGCTAGCCGGGCTGCGTCGGTGACTACGTGTCGGGTCGCACGACACACAGTTCTCGTTTCGGTGGGGTGGTCCCATACAGAATCTCTCCATGCTGCCTAATGTTTTCCTAGCGTCACACACGTCACGTACTTCAGTTTTATTTCATAATCATTTCTGAGAGGTACAGGAATTGCATGAAAACCTGCAGCGCTAGTGGTGTCAAAATTAACACACATATTTGATTTGACTCAGAAGCCGAACGGGTTACTTTCCGACGCTGTCTTAGATGCGCAAATGCCAGCCAAAACTCGCGGTGACGGCACTCAGCCGACCATTTCGCTAGATAACACCGTTCTGGCTGTGTGTGTATCAAGCTCAAGTGCATCTCCAAGCAGGAAATGGACAACAGCA
This sequence comes from Schistocerca americana, assembly GCF_021461395.2. Taxonomy (NCBI): domain Eukaryota; kingdom Metazoa; phylum Arthropoda; class Insecta; order Orthoptera; family Acrididae; genus Schistocerca; species Schistocerca americana. The sequence goes on from NW_025725554.1 coordinate 257,294, forward strand.
ACATTCAGACGATTTCGTACTGCTCAATAGCTACACTAAAACGGTGTGTTTCTTTTGCAGAATTGGAAAAACACGACCGTGACAGGATTCGAACCTGCAATCTTCGGATCCGAAGTCCGACGCCTTATCCATTAGGCCACACGGTCACTGGCCGCCAAGTATTCCTTACATTCGTGTCATCTCGAAACGCTCATACCGCTGAGGAATTGTGTTTTCGTTCTACACAGCCGCTGCCTCTTGCTGCTTCCCACCCATTCGTTACATGCAAGCCTTTACGAGACCGACCAAGTAGAGATTGGGAATCAAGACCACACACTTTGTGCATTCGAAATCGAAGGCAGGGCGTCCCTCGCCGCATTTGCTACGATGGCGATTTGCTACTTCTGCAGAAGCGGCGGCGTCGACGACGACGACGACGACGACGACGCTCGCGAGAGGCTCTGTGATATTTGAAAAACACATGTAAAAAATATAATTCAGACTGCCGCCTCCCACCCTACGCTGTACCGCTTTGGAAAATGCTTTATCTGCGACATTCGCCTCAATCACATCTGAGAGTAATTCTAAATAAAACACCTGTTGCTAATTGTTCGTCGTTCCAGACACTGCTTGCTATACGGCCACGACGCGCAACTGATTTCGAAAATTCGTTTGCCTCCTGTGAGGATCGAACTCACGACCCCTGGTTTACTAGACCAGTGCTCTGCCACTGAGCTAAAGAGGCGCGGCCTAGCGGTAGTTTTGCGTACTTCGTGCTTACGCTCGTCTGGATCATCAGGCTTAAGCTGACAACACTTCATATTACCGACTAATATTTGCAGCTATGGCGCACCATTACTGCTTGGCTACACATCTCACACGTAACCGATGTGCTCTCCAACCAACACCACTTACATTTCAGAACATGTCTTTGACACATGTCTACGAAATCACCTTCACCTTCAGATACACTTCCTTGCGACTGATGGAGACGTAGGCAAAGTTTTAAGTTGCTATTTCCATTACGTCACATTGATCAGAGAAACGGTAATTTACATCTGCAGCGGAACAAAATTACGTTCCGCCCAGCGTGGGGCTCGAACCCACGACCCTGAGATTAAGAGTCTCATGCTCTACCGACTGAGCTAGCCGGGCTGCGTCGGTGACTACGTGTCGGGTCGCACGACACACAGTTCTCGTTTCGGTGGGGTGGTCCCATACAGAATCTCTCCATGCTGCCTAATGTTTTCTAGCGTCACACACGTCACGTACTTCAGTTTTATTTCATAATCATTTCTGAGAGGTACAGGAATTGCATGAAAACCTGCAGCGCTAGTGGTGTCAAAATTAACACACATATTTGATTTGACTCAGAAGCCGAACGGGTTACTTTCCGACGCTGTCTTAGATGCGCAAATGCCAGCCAAAACTCGCGGTGACGGCACTCAGCCGACCATTTCGCTAGATAACACCGTTCTGGCTGTGTGTGTATCAAGCTCAAGTGCATCTCCAAGCAGGAAATGGACAACAGCAACATTCAGACGATTTCGTACTGCTCAATAGCTACACTAAAACGGTGTGTTTCTTTTGCAGAATTGGAAAAACACGACCGTGACAGGATTCGAACCTGCAATCTTCGGATCCGAAGTCCGACGCCTTATCCATTAGGCCACACGGTCACTGGCCGCCAAGTATTCCTTACATTCGTGTCATCTCGAAACGCTCATACCGCTGAGGAATTGTGTTTTCGTTCTACACAGCCGCTGCCTCTTGCTGCTTCCCACCCATTCGTTACATGCAAGCCTTTACGAGACCGACCAAGTAGAGATTGGGAATCAAGACCACACACTTTGTGCATTCGAAATCGAAGGCAGGGCGTCCCTCGCCGCATTTGCTACGATGGCGATTTGCTACTTCTGCAGAAGCGGCGGCGTCGACGACGACGACGACGACGCTCGCGAGAGGCTCTGTGATATTTGAAAAACACATGTAAAAAATATAATTCAGACTGCCGCCTCCCACCCTACGCTGTACCGCTTTGGAAAATGCTTTATCTGCGACATTCGCCTCAATCACATCTGAGAGTAATTCTAAATAAAACACCTGTTGCTAATTGTTCGTCGTTCCAGACACTGCTTGCTATACGGCTACGACGCGCAACTGATTTCGAAAATTCGTTTGCCTCCTGTGAGGATCGAACTCACGACACCTGGTTTACTAGACCAGTGCTCTGCCACTGAGCTAAAGAGGCGCGGCCTAGTGGTAGTTTTGCGTACTTCGTGCTTACGCTCGTCTGGATCATCAGGCTTAAGCTGACAACACTTCATATTACCGACTAATATTTGCAGCTATGGCGCACCATTACTGCTTGGCTACACATCTCACACGTAACCGATGTGCTCTCCAACCAACACCACTTACATTTCAGAACATGTCTTTGACACATGTCTACGAAATCACCTTCACCTTCAGATACACTTCCTTGCGACTGATGGAGACGTAGGCAAAGTTTTAAGTTGCTATTTCCATTACGTCACATTGATCAGAGAAACGGTAATTTACATCTGCAGCGGAACAAAATTACGTTCCGCCCAGCGTGGGGCTCGAACCCACGACCCTGAGATTAAGAGTCTCATGCTCTACCGACTGAGCTAGCCGGGCTGCGTCGGTGACTACGTGTCGGGTCGCACGACACACAGTTCTCGTTTCGGTGGGGTGGTCCCATACAGAATCTCTCCATGCTGCCTAATGTTTTCTAGCGTCACACACGTCACGTACTTCAGTTTTATTTCATAATCATTTCTGAGAGGTACAGGAATTGCATGAAAACCTGCAGCGCTAGTGGTGTCAAAATTAACACACATATTTGATTTGACTCAGAAGCCGAACGGGTTACTTTCCGACGCTGTCTTAGATGCGCAAATGCCAGCCAAAACTCGCGGTGACGGCACTCAGCCGACCATTTCGCTAGATAACACCGTTCTGGCTGTGTGTGTATCAAGCTCAAGTGCATCTCCAAGCAGGAAATGGACAACAGCAACATTCAGACGATTTCGTACTGCTCAATAGCTACACTAAAACGGTGTGTTTCTTTTGCAGAATTGGAAAAACACGACCGTGACAGGATTCGAACCTGCAATCTTCGGATCCGAAGTCCGACGCCTTATCCATTAGGCCACACGGTCACTGGCCGCCAAGTATTCCTTACATTCGTGTCATCTCGAAACGCTCATACCGCTGAGGAATTGTGTTTTCGTTCTACACAGCCGCTGCCTCTTGCTGCTTCCCACCCATTCGTTACATGCAAGCCTTTACGAGACCGACCAAGTAGAGATTGGGAATCAAGACCACACACTTTGTGCATTCGAAATCGAAGGCAGGGCGTCCCTCGCCGCATTTGCTACGATGGCGATTTGCTACTTCTGCAGAAGCGGCGGCGTCGACGACGACGACGACGACGACGCTCGCGAGAGGCTCTGTGATATTTGAAAAACACATGTAAAAAATATAATTCAGACTGCCGCCTCCCACCCTACGCTGTACCGCTTTGGAAAATGCTTTATCTGCGACATTCGCCTCAATCACATCTGAGAGTAATTCTAAATAAAACACCTGTTGCTAATTGTTCGTCGTTCCAGACACTGCTTGCTATACGGCCACGACGCGCAACTGATTTCGAAAATTCGTTTGCCTCCTGTGAGGATCGAACTCACGACCCCTGGTTTACTAGACCAGTGCTCTGCCACTGAGCTAAAGAGGCGCGGCCTAGCGGTAGTTTTGCGTACTTCGTGCTTACGCTCGTCTGGATCATCAGGCTTAAGCTGACAACACTTCATATTACCGACTAATATTTGCAGCTATGGCGCACCATTACTGCTTGGCTACACATCTCACACGTAACCGATGTGCTCTCCAACCAACACCACTTACATTTCAGAACATGTCTTTGACACATGTCTACGAAATCACCTTCACCTTCAGATACACTTCCTTGCGACTGATGGAGACGTAGGCAAAGTTTTAAGTTGCTATTTCCATTACGTCACATTGATCAGAGAAACGGTAATTTACATCTGCAGCGGAACAAAATTACGTTCCGCCCAGCGTGGGGCTCGAACCCACGACCCTGAGATTAAGAGTCTCATGCTCTACCGACTGAGCTAGCCGGGCTGCGTCGGTGACTACGTGTCGGGTCGCACGACACACAGTTCTCGTTTCGGTGGGGTGGTCCCATACAGAATCTCTCCATGCTGCCTAATGTTTTCTAGCGTCACACACGTCACGTACTTCAGTTTTATTTCATAATCATTTCTGAGAGGTACAGGAATTGCATGAAAACCTGCAGCGCTAGTGGTGTCAAAATTAACACACATATTTGATTTGACTCAGAAGCCGAACGGGTTACTTTCCGACGCTGTCTTAGATGCGCAAATGCCAGCCAAAACTCGCGGTGACGGCACTCAGCCGACCATTTCGCTAGATAACACCGTTCTGGCTGTGTGTGTATCAAGCTCAAGTGCATCTCCAAGCAGGAAATGGACAACAGCAACATTCAGACGATTTCGTACTGCTCAATAGCTACACTAAAACGGTGTGTTTCTTTTGCAGAATTGGAAAAACACGACCGTGACAGGATTCGAACCTGCAATCTTCGGATCCGAAGTCCGACGCCTTATCCATTAGGCCACACGGTCACTGGCCGCCAAGTATTCCTTACATTCGTGTCATCTCGAAACGCTCATACCGCTGAGGAATTGTGTTTTCGTTCTACACAGCCGCTGCCTCTTGCTGCTTCCCACCCATTCGTTACATGCAAGCCTTTACGAGACCGACCAAGTAGAGATTGGGAATCAAGACCACACACTTTGTGCATTCGAAATCGAAGGCAGGGCGTCCCTCGCCGCATTTGCTACGATGGCGATTTGCTACTTCTGCAGAAGCGGCGGCGTCGACGACGACGACGACGACGCTCGCGAGAGGCTCTGTGATATTTGAAAAACACATGTAAAAAATATAATTCAGACTGCCGCCTCCCACCCTACGCTGTACCGCTTTGGAAAATGCTTTATCTGCGACATTCGCCTCAATCACATCTGAGAGTAATTCTAAATAAAACACCTGTTGCTAATTGTTCGTCGTTCCAGACACTGCTTGCTATACGGCTACGACGCGCAACTGATTTCGAAAATTCGTTTGCCTCCTGTGAGGATCGAACTCACGACCCCTGGTTTACTAGACCAGTGCTCTGCCACTGAGCTAAAGAGGCGCGGCCTAGTGGTAGTTTTGCGTACTTCGTGCTTACGCTCGTCTGGATCATCAGGCTTAAGCTGACAACACTTCATATTACCGACTAATATTTGCAGCTATGGCGCACCATTACTGCTTGGCTACACATCTCACACGTAACCGATGTGCTCTCCAACCAACACCACTTACATTTCAGAACATGTCTTTGACACATGTCTACGAAATCACCTTCACCTTCAGATACACTTCCTTGCGACTGATGGAGACGTAGGCAAAGTTTTAAGTTGCTATTTCCATTACGTCACATTGATCAGAGAAACGGTAATTTACATCTGCAGCGGAACAAAATTACGTTCCGCCCAGCGTGGGGCTCGAACCCACGACCCTGAGATTAAGAGTCTCATGCTCTACCGACTGAGCTAGCCGGGCTGCGTCGGTGACTACGTGTCGGGTCGCACGACACACAGTTCTCGTTTCGGTGGGGTGGTCCCATACAGAATCTCTCCATGCTGCCTAATGTTTTCTAGCGTCACACACGTCACGTACTTCAGTTTTATTTCATAATCATTTCTGAGAGGTACAGGAATTGCATGAAAACCTGCAGCGCTAGTGGTGTCAAAATTAACACACATATTTGATTTGACTCAGAAGCCGAACGGGTTACTTTCCGACGCTGTCTTAGATGCGCAAATGCCAGCCAAAACTCGCGGTGACGGCACTCAGCCGACCATTTCGCTAGATAACACCGTTCTGGCTGTGTGTGTATCAAGCTCAAGTGCATCTCCAAGCAGGAAATGGACAACAGCAACATTCAGACGATTTCGTACTGCTCAATAGCTACACTAAAACGGTGTGTTTCTTTTGCAGAATTGGAAAAACACGACCGTGACAGGATTCGAACCTGCAATCTTCGGATCCGAAGTCCGACGCCTTATCCATTAGGCCACACGGTCACTGGCCGCCAAGTATTCCTTACATTTGTGTCATCTCGAAACGCTCATACCGCTGAGGAATTGTGTTTTCGTTCTACACAGCCGCTGCCTCTTGCTGCTTCCCACCCATTCGTTACATGCAAGCCTTTACGAGACCGACCAAGTAGAGATTGGGAATCAAGACCACACACTTTGTGCATTCGAAATCGAAGGCAGGGCGTCCCTCGCCGCATTTGCTACGATGGCGATTTGCTACTTCTGCAGAAGCGGCGGCGTCGACGACGACGACGACGACGACGACGACGCTCGCGAGAGGCTCTGTGATATTTGAAAAACACATGTAAAAAATATAATTCAGACTGCCGCCTCCCACCCTACGCTGTACCGCTTTGGAAAATGCTTTATCTGCGACATTCGCCTCAATCACATCTGAGAGTAATTCTAAATAAAACACCTGTTGCTAATTGTTCGTCGTTCCAGACACTGCTTGCTATACGGCCACGACGCGCAACTGATTTCGAAAATTCGTTTGCCTCCTGTGAGGATCGAACTCACGACCCCTGGTTTACTAGACCAGTGCTCTGCCACTGAGCTAAAGAGGCGCGGCCTAGTGGTAGTTTTGCGTACTTCGTGCTTACGCTCGTCTGGATCATCAGGCTTAAGCTGACAACACTTCATATTACCGACTAATATTTGCAGCTATGGCGCACCATTACTGCTTGGCTACACATCTCACACGTAACCGATGTGCTCTCCAACCAACACCACTTACATTTCAGAACATGTCTTTGACACATGTCTACGAAATCACCTTCACCTTCAGATACACTTCCTTGCGACTGATGGAGACGTAGGCAAAGTTTTAAGTTGCTATTTCCATTACGTCACATTGATCAGAGAAACGGTAATTTACATCTGCAGCGGAACAAAATTACGTTCCGCCCAGCGTGGGGCTCGAACCCACGACCCTGAGATTAAGAGTCTCATGCTCTACCGACTGAGCTAGCCGGGCTGCGTCGGTGACTACGTGTCGGGTCGCACGACACACAGTTCTCGTTTCGGTGGGGTGGTCCCATACAGAATCTCTCCATGCTGCCTAATGTTTTCTAGCGTCACACACGTCACGTACTTCAGTTTTATTTCATAATCATTTCTGAGAGGTACAGGAATTGCATGAAAACCTGCAGCGCTAGTGGTGTCAAAATTAACACACATATTTGATTTGACTCAGAAGCCGAACGGGTTACTTTCCGACGCTGTCTTAGATGCGCAAATGCCAGCCAAAACTCGCGGTGACGGCACTCAGCCGACCATTTCGCTAGATAACACCGTTCTGGCTGTGTGTGTATCAAGCTCAAGTGCATCTCCAAGCAGGAAATGGACAACAGCAACATTCAGACGATTTCGTACTGCTCAATAGCTACACTAAAACGGTGTGTTTCTTTTGCAGAATTGGAAAAACACGACCGTGACAGGATTCGAACCTGCAATCTTCGGATCCGAAGTCCGACGCCTTATCCATTAGGCCACACGGTCACTGGCCGCCAAGTATTCCTTACATTCGTGTCATCTCGAAACGCTCATACCGCTGAGGAATTGTGTTTTCGTTCTACACAGCCGCTGCCTCTTGCTGCTTCCCACCCATTCGTTACATGCAAGCCTTTACGAGACCGACCAAGTAGAGATTGGGAATCAAGACCACACACTTTGTGCATTCGAAATCGAAGGCAGGGCGTCCCTCGCCGCATTTGCTACGATGGCGATTTGCTACTTCTGCAGAAGCGGCGGCGTCGACGACGACGACGACGACGACGCTCGCGAGAGGCTCTGTGATATTTGAAAAACACATGTAAAAAATATAATTCAGACTGCCGCCTCCCACCCTACGCTGTACCGCTTTGGAAAATGCTTTATCTGCGACATTCGCCTCAATCACATCTGAGAGTAATTCTAAATAAAACACCTGTTGCTAATTGTTCGTCGTTCCAGACACTGCTTGCTATACGGCCACGACGCGCAACTGATTTCGAAAATTCGTTTGCCTCCTGTGAGGATCGAACTCACGACCCCTGGTTTACTAGACCAGTGCTCTGCCACTGAGCTAAAGAGGCGCGGCCTAGCGGTAGTTTTGCGTACTTCGTGCTTACGCTCGTCTGGATCATCAGGCTTAAGCTGACAACACTTCATATTACCGACTAATATTTGCAGCTATGGCGCACCATTACTGCTTGGCTACACATCTCACACGTAACCGATGTGCTCTCCAACCAACACCACTTACATTTCAGAACATGTCTTTGACACATGTCTACGAAATCACCTTCACCTTCAGATACACTTCCTTGCGACAGATGGAGACGTAGGCAAAGTTTTAAGTTGCTATTTCCATTACGTCACATTGATCAGAGAAACGGTAATTTACATCTGCAGCGGAACAAAATTACGTTCCGCCCAGCGTGGGGCTCGAACCCACGACCCTGAGATTAAGAGTCTCATGCTCTACCGACTGAGCTAGCCGGGCTGCGTCGGTGACTACGTGTCGGGTCGCACGACACACAGTTCTCGTTTCGGTGGGGTGGTCCCATACAGAATCTCTCCATGCTGCCTAATGTTTTCTAGCGTCACACACGTCACGTACTTCAGTTTTATTTCATAATCATTTCTGAGAGGTACAGGAATTGCATGAAAACCTGCAGCGCTAGTGGTGTCAAAATTAACACACATATTTGATTTGACTCAGAAGCCGAACGGGTTACTTTCCGACGCTGTCTTAGATGCGCAAATGCCAGCCAAAACTCGCGGTGACGGCACTCAGCCGACCATTTCGCTAGATAACACCGTTCTGGCTGTGTGTGTATCAAGCTCAAGTGCATCTCCAAGCAGGAAATGGACAACAGCAACATTCAGACGATTTCGTACTGCTCAATAGCTACACTAAAACGGTGTGTTTCTTTTGCAGAATTGGAAAAACACGACCGTGACAGGATTCGAACCTGCAATCTTCGGATCCGAAGTCCGACGCCTTATCCATTAGGCCACACGGTCACTGGCCGCCAAGTATTCCTTACATTCGTGTCATCTCGAAACGCTCATACCGCTGAGGAATTGTGTTTTCGTTCTACACAGCCGCTGCCTCTTGCTGCTTCCCACCCATTCGTTACATGCAAGCCTTTACGAGACCGACCAAGTAGAGATTGGGAATCAAGACCACACACTTTGTGCATTCGAAATCGAAGGCAGGGCGTCCCTCGCCGCATTTGCTACGATGGCGATTTGCTACTTCTGCAGAAGCGGCGGCGTCGACGACGACGACGACGACGCTCGCGAGAGGCTCTGTGATATTTGAAAAACACATGTAAAAAATATAATTCAGACTGCCGCCTCCCACCCTACGCTGTACCGCTTTGGAAAATGCTTTATCTGCGACATTCGCCTCAATCACATCTGAGAGTAATTCTAAATAAAACACCTGTTGCTAATTGTTCGTCGTTCCAGACACTGCTTGCTATACGGCCACGACGCGCAACTGATTTCGAAAATTCGTTTGCCTCCTGTGAGGATCGAACTCACGACCCCTGGTTTACTAGACCAGTGCTCTGCCACTGAGCTAAAGAGGCGCGGCCTAGTGGTAGTTTTGCGTACTTCGTGCTTACGCTCGTCTGGATCATCAGGCTTAAGCTGACAACACTTCATATTACCGACTAATATTTGCAGCTATGGCGCACCATTACTGCTTGGCTACACATCTCACACGTAACCGATGTGCTCTCCAACCAACACCACTTACATTTCAGAACATGTCTTTGACACATGTCTACGAAATCACCTTCACCTTCAGATACACTTCCTTGCGACTGATGGAGACGTAGGCAAAGTTTTAAGTTGCTATTTCCATTACGTCACATTGATCAGAGAAACGGTAATTTACATCTGCAGCGGAACAAAATTACGTTCCGCCCAGCGTGGGGCTCGAACCCACGACCCTGAGATTAAGAGTCTCATGCTCTACCGACTGAGCTAGCCGGGCTGCGTCGGTGACTACGTGTCGGGTCGCACGACACACAGTTCTCGTTTCGGTGGGGTGGTCCCATACAGAATCTCTCCATGCTGCCTAATGTTTTCTAGCGTCACACACGTCACGTACTTCAGTTTTATTTCATAATCATTTCTGAGAGGTACAGGAATTGCATGAAAACCTGCAGCGCTAGTGGTGTCAAAATTAACACACATATTTGATTTGACTCAGAAGCCGAACGGGTTACTTTCCGACGCTGTCTTAGATGCGCAAATGCCAGCCAAAACTCGCGGTGACGGCACTCAGCCGACCATTTCGCTAGATAACACCGTTCTGGCTGTGTGTGTATCAAGCTCAAGTGCATCTCCAAGCAGGAAATGGACAACAGCAACATTCAGACGATTTCGTACTGCTCAATAGCTACACTAAAACGGTGTGTTTCTTTTGCAGAATTGGAAAAACACGACCGTGACAGGATTCGAACCTGCAATCTTCGGATCCGAAGTCCGACGCCTTATCCATTAGGCCACACGGTCACTGGCCGCCAAGTATTCCTTACATTCGTGTCATCTCGAAACGCTCATACCGCTGAGGAATTGTGTTTTCGTTCTACACAGCCGCTGCCTCTTGCTGCTTCCCACCCATTCGTTACATGCAAGCCTTTACGAGACCGACCAAGTAGAGATTGGGAATCAAGACCACACACTTTGTGCATTCGAAATCGAAGGCAGGGCGTCCCTCGCCGCATTTGCTACGATGGCGATTTGCTACTTCTGCAGAAGCGGCGGCGTCGACGACGACGACGACGACGCTCGCGAGAGGCTCTGTGATATTTGAAAAACACATATAAAAAATATAATTCAGACTGCCGCCTCCCACCCTACGCTGTACCGCTTTGGAAAATGCTTTATCTGCGACATTCGCCTCAATCACATCTGAGAGTAATTCTAAATAAAACACCTGTTGCTAATTGTTCGTCGTTCCAGACACTGCTTGCTATACGGCCACGACGCGCAACTGATTTCGAAAATTCGTTTGCCTCCTGTGAGGATCGAACTCACGACCCCTGGTTTACTAGACCAGTGCTCTGCCACTGAGCTAAAGAGGCGCGGCCTAGTGGTAGTTTTGCGTACTTCGTGCTTACGCTCGTCTGGATCATCAGGCTTAAGCTGACAACACTTCATATTACCGACTAATATTTGCAGCTATGGCGCACCATTACTGCTTGGCTACACATCTCACACGTAACCGATGTGCTCTCCAACCAACACCACTTACATTTCAGAACATGTCTTTGACACATGTCTACGAAATCACCTTCACCTTCAGATACACTTCCTTGCGACTGATGGAGACGTAGGCAAAGTTTTAAGTTGCTATTTCCATTACGTCACATTGATCAGAGAAACGGTAATTTACATCTGCAGCGGAACAAAATTACGTTCCGCCCAGCGTGGGGCTCGAACCCACGACCCTGAGATTAAGAGTCTCATGCTCTACCGACTGAGCTAGCCGGGCTGCGTCGGTGACTACGTGTCGGGTCGCACGACACACAGTTCTCGTTTCGGTGGGGTGGTCCCATACAGAATCTCTCCATGCTGCCTAATGTTTTCTAGCGTCACACACGTCACGTACTTCAGTTTTATTTCATAATCATTTCTGAGAGGTACAGGAATTGCATGAAAACCTGCAGCGCTAGTGGTGTCAAAATTAACACACATATTTGATTTGACTCAGAAGCCGAACGGGTTACTTTCCGACGCTGTCTTAGATGCGCAAATGCCAGCCAAAACTCGCGGTGACGGCACTCAGCCGACCATTTCGCTAGATAACACCGTTCTGGCTGTGTGTGTATCAAGCTCAAGTGCATCTCCAAGCAGGAAATGGACAACAGCAACATTCAGACGATTTCGTACTGCTCAATAGCTACACTAAAACGGTGTGTTTCTTTTGCAGAATTGGAAAAACACGACCGTGACAGGATTCGAACCTGCAATCTTCGGATCCGAAGTCCGACGCCTTATCCATTAGGCCACACGGTCACTGGCCGCCAAGTATTCCTTACATTCGTGTCATCTCGAAACGCTCATACCGCTGAGGAATTGTGTTTTCGTTCTACACAGCCGCTGCCTCTTGCTGCTTCCCACCCATTCGTTACATGCAAGCCTTTACGAGACCGACCAAGTAGAGATTGGGAATCAAGACCACACACTTTGTGCATTCGAAATCGAAGGCAGGGCGTCCCTCGCCGCATTTGCTACGATGGCGATTTGCTACTTCTGCAGAAGCGGCGGCGTCGACGACGACGACGACGACGACGCTCGCGAGAGGCTCTGTGATATTTGAAAAACACATGTAAAAAATATAATTCAGACTGCCGCCTCCCACCCTACGCTGTACCGCTTTGGAAAATGCTTTATCTGCGACATTCGCCTCAATCACATCTGAGAGTAATTCTAAATAAAACACCTGTTGCTAATTGTTCGTCGTTCCAGACACTGCTTGCTATACGGCCACGACGCGCAACTGATTTCGAAAATTCGTTTGCCTCCTGTGAGGATCGAACTCACGACCCCTGGTTTACTAGACCAGTGCTCTGCCACTGAGCTAAAGAGGCGCGGCCTAGCGGTAGTTTTGCGTACTTCGTGCTTACGCTCGTCTGGATCATCAGGCTTAAGCTGACAACACTTCATATTACCGACTAATATTTGCAGCTATGGCGCACCATTACTGCTTGGCTACACATCTCACACGTAACCGATGTGCTCTCCAACCAACACCACTTACATTTCAGAACATGTCTTTGACACATGTCTACGAAATCACCTTCACCTTCAGATACACTTCCTTGCGACAGATGGAGACGTAGGCAAAGTTTTAAGTTGCTATTTCCATTACGTCACATTGATCAGAGAAACGGTAATTTACATCTGCAGCGGAACAAAATTACGTTCCGCCCAGCGTGGGGCTCGAACCCACGACCCTGAGATTAAGAGTCTCATGCTCTACCGACTGAGCTAGCCGGGCTGCGTCGGTGACTACGTGTCGGGTCGCACGACACACAGTTCTCGTTTCGGTGGGGTGGTCCCATACAGAATCTCTCCATGCTGCCTAATGTTTTCTAGCGTCACACACGTCACGTACTTCAGTTTTATTTCATAATCATTTCTGAGAGGTACAGGAATTGCATGAAAACCTGCAGCGCTAGTGGTGTCAAAATTAACACACATATTTGATTTGACTCAGAAGCCGAACGGGTTACTTTCCGACGCTGTCTTAGATGCGCAAATGCCAGCCAAAACTCGCGGTGACGGCACTCAGCCGACCATTTCGCTAGATAACACCGTTCTGGCTGTGTGTGTATCAAGCTCAAGTGCATCTCCAAGCAGGAAATGGACAACAGCAACATTCAGACGATTTCGTACTGCTCAATAGCTACACTAAAACGGTGTGTTTCTTTTGCAGAATTGGAAAAACACGACCGTGACAGGATTCGAACCTGCAATCTTCGGATCCGAAGTCCGACGCCTTATCCATTAGGCCACACGGTCACTGGCCGCCAAGTATTCCTTACATTCGTGTCATCTCGAAACGCTCATACCGCTGAGGAATTGTGTTTTCGTTCTACACAGCCGCTGCCTCTTGCTGCTTCCCACCCATTCGTTACATGCAAGCCTTTACGAGACCGACCAAGTAGAGATTGGGAATCAAGACCACACACTTTGTGCATTCGAAATCGAAGGCAGGGCGTCCCTCGCCGCATTTGCTACGATGGCGATTTGCTACTTCTGCAGAAGCGGCGGCGTCGACGACGACGACGACGACGCTCGCGAGAGGCTCTGTGATATTTGAAAAACACATGTAAAAAATATAATTCAGACTGCCGCCTCCCACCCTACGCTGTACCGCTTTGGAAAATGCTTTATCTGCGACATTCGCCTCAATCACATCTGAGAGTAATTCTAAATAAAACACCTGTTGCTAATTGTTCGTCGTTCCAGACACTGCTTGCTATACGGCCACGACGCGCAACTGATTTCGAAAATTCGTTTGCCTCCTGTGAGGATCGAACTCACGACCCCTGGTTTACTAGACCAGTGCTCTGCCACTGAGCTAAAGAGGCGCGGCCTAGTGGTAGTTTTGCGTACTTCGTGCTTACGCTCGTCTGGATCATCAGGCTTAAGCTGACAACACTTCATATTACCGACTAATATTTGCAGCTATGGCGCACCATTACTGCTTGGCTACACATCTCACACGTAACCGATGTGCTCTCCAACCAACACCACTTACATTTCAGAACATGTCTTTGACACATGTCTACGAAATCACCTTCACCTTCAGATACACTTCCTTGCGACTGATGGAGACGTAGGCAAAGTTTTAAGTTGCTATTTCCATTACGTCACATTGATCAGAGAAACGGTAATTTACATCTGCAGCGGAACAAAATTACGTTCCGCCCAGCGTGGGGCTCGAACCCACGACCCTGAGATTAAGAGTCTCATGCTCTACCGACTGAGCTAGCCGGGCTGCGTCGGTGACTACGTGTCGGGTCGCACGACACACAGTTCTCGTTTCGGTGGGGTGGTCCCATACAGAATCTCTCCATGCTGCCTAATGTTTTCTAGCGTCACACACGTCACGTACTTCAGTTTTATTTCATAATCATTTCTGAGAGGTACAGGAATTGCATGAAAACCTGCAGCGCTAGTGGTGTCAAAATTAACACACATATTTGATTTGACTCAGAAGCCGAACGGGTTACTTTCCGACGCTGTCTTAGATGCGCAAATGCCAGCCAAAACTCGCGGTGACGGCACTCAGCCGACCATTTCGCTAGATAACACCGTTCTGGCTGTGTGTGTATCAAGCTCAAGTGCATCTCCAAGCAGGAAATGGACAACAGCAACATTCAGACGATTTCGTACTGCTCAATAGCTACACTAAAACGGTGTGTTTCTTTTGCAGAATTGGAAAAACACGACCGTGACAGGATTCGAACCTGCAATCTTCGGATCCGAAGTCCGACGCCTTATCCATTAGGCCACACGGTCACTGGCCGCCAAGTATTCCTTACATTCGTGTCATCTCGAAACGCTCATACCGCTGAGGAATTGTGTTTTCGTTCTACACAGCCGCTGCCTCTTGCTGCTTCCCACCCATTCGTTACATGCAAGCCTTTACGAGACCGACCAAGTAGAGATTGGGAATCAAGACCACACACTTTGTGCATTCGAAATCGAAGGCAGGGCGTCCCTCGCCGCATTTGCTACGATGGCGATTTGCTACTTCTGCAGAAGCGGCGGCGTCGACGACGACGACGACGACGACGCTCGCGAGAGGCTCTGTGATATTTGAAAAACACATGTAAAAAATATAATTCAGACTGCCGCCTCCCACCCTACGCTGTACCGCTTTGGAAAATGCTTTATCTGCGACATTCGCCTCAATCACATCTGAGAGTAATTCTAAATAAAACACCTGTTGCTAATTGTTCGTCGTTCCAGACACTGCTTGCTATACGGCCACGACGCGCAACTGATTTCGAAAATTCGTTTGCCTCCTGTGAGGATCGAACTCACGACCCCTGGTTTACTAGACCAGTGCTCTGCCACTGAGCTAAAGAGGCGCGGCCTAGCGGTAGTTTTGCGTACTTCGTGCTTACGCTCGTCTGGATCATCAGGCTTAAGCTGACAACACTTCATATTACCGACTAATATTTGCAGCTATGGCGCACCATTACTGCTTGGCTACACATCTCACACGTAACCGATGTGCTCTCCAACCAACACCACTTACATTTCAGAACATGTCTTTGACACATGTCTACGAAATCACCTTCACCTTCAGATACACTTCCTTGCGACAGATGGAGACGTAGGCAAAGTTTTAAGTTGCTATTTCCATTACGTCACATTGATCAGAGAAACGGTAATTTACATCTGCAGCGGAACAAAATTACGTTCCGCCCAGCGTGGGGCTCGAACCCACGACCCTGAGATTAAGAGTCTCATGCTCTACCGACTGAGCTAGCCGGGCTGCGTCGGTGACTACGTGTCGGGTCGCACGACACACAGTTCTCGTTTCGGTGGGGTGGTCCCATACAGAATCTCTCCATGCTGCCTAATGTTTTCTAGCGTCACACACGTCACGTACTTCAGTTTTATTTCATAATCATTTCTGAGAGGTACAGGAATTGCATGAAAACCTGCAGCGCTAGTGGTGTCAAAATTAACACACATATTTGATTTGACTCAGAAGCCGAACGGGTTACTTTCCGACGCTGTCTTAGATGCGCAAATGCCAGCCAAAACTCGCGGTGACGGCACTCAGCCGACCATTTCGCTAGATAACACCGTTCTGGCTGTGTGTGTATCAAGCTCAAGTGCATCTCCAAGCAGGAAATGGACAACAGCAACATTCAGACGATTTCGTACTGCTCAATAGCTACACTAAAACGGTGTGTTTCTTTTGCAGAATTGGAAAAACACGATCGTGACAGGATTCGAACCTGCAATCTTCGGATCCGAAGTCCGACGCCTTATCCATTAGGCCACACGGTCACTGGCCGCCAAGTATTCCTTACATTCGTGTCATCTCGAAACGCTCATACCGCTGAGGAATTGTGTTTTCGTTCTACACAGCCGCTGCCTCTTGCTGCTTCCCACCCATTCGTTACATGCAAGCCTTTACGAGACCGACCAAGTAGAGATTGGGAATCAAGACCACACACTTTGTGCATTCGAAATCGAAGGCAGGGCGTCCCTCGCCGCATTTGCTACGATGGCGATTTGCTACTTCTGCAGAAGCGGCGGCGTCGACGACGACGACGACGACGACGCTCGCGAGAGGCTCTGTGATATTTGAAAAACACATGTAAAAAATATAATTCAGACTGCCGCCTCCCACCCTACGCTGTACCGCTTTGGAAAATGCTTTATCTGCGACATTCGCCTCAATCACATCTGAGAGTAATTCTAAATAAAACACCTGTTGCTAATTGTTCGTCGTTCCAGACACTGCTTGCTATACGGCCACGACGCGCAACTGATTTCGAAAATTCGTTTGCCTCCTGTGAGGATCGAACTCACGACCCCTGGTTTACTAGACCAGTGCTCTGCCACTGAGCTAAAGAGGCGCGGCCTAGCGGTAGTTTTGCGTACTTCGTGCTTACGCTCGTCTGGATCATCAGGCTTAAGCTGACAACACTTCATATTACCGACTAATATTTGCAGCTATGGCGCACCATTACTGCTTGGCTACACATCTCACACGTAACCGATGTGCTCTCCAACCAACACCACTTACATTTCAGAACATGTCTTTGACACATGTCTACGAAATCACCTTCACCTTCAGATACACTTCCTTGCGACAGATGGAGACGTAGGCAAAGTTTTAAGTTGCTATTTCCATTACGTCACATTGATCAGAGAAACGGTAATTTACATCTGCAGCGGAACAAAATTACGTTCCGCCCAGCGTGGGGCTCGAACCCACGACCCTGAGATTAAGAGTCTCATGCTCTACCGACTGAGCTAGCCGGGCTGCGTCGGTGACTACGTGTCGGGTCGCACGACACACAGTTCTCGTTTCGGTGGGGTGGTCCCATACAGAATCTCTCCATGCTGCCTAATGTTTTCTAGCGTCACACACGTCACGTACTTCAGTTTTATTTCATAATCATTTCTGAGAGGTACAGGAATTGCATGAAAACCTGCAGCGCTAGTGGTGTCAAAATTAACACACATATTTGATTTGACTCAGAAGCCGAACGGGTTACTTTCCGACGCTGTCTTAGATGCGCAAATGCCAGCCAAAACTCGCGGTGACGGCACTCAGCCGACCATTTCGCTAGATAACACCGTTCTGGCTGTGTGTGTATCAAGCTCAAGTGCATCTCCAAGCAGGAAATGGACAACAGCAACATTCAGACGATTTCGTACTGCTCAATAGCTACACTAAAACGGTGTGTTTCTTTTGCAGAATTGGAAAAACACGACCGTGACAGGATTCGAACCTGCAATCTTCGGATCCGAAGTCCGACGCCTTATCCATTAGGCCACACGGTCACTGGCCGCCAAGTATTCCTTACATTCGTGTCATCTCGAAACGCTCATACCGCTGAGGAATTGTGTTTTCGTTCTACACAGCCGCTGCCTCTTGCTGCTTCCCACCCATTCGTTACATGCAAGCCTTTACGAGACCGACCAAGTAGAGATTGGGAATCAAGACCACACACTTTGTGCATTCGAAATCGAAGGCAGGGCGTCCCTCGCCGCATTTGCTACGATGGCGATTTGCTACTTCTGCAGAAGCGGCGGCGTCGACGACGACGACGACGACGCTCGCGAGAGGCTCTGTGATATTTGAAAAACACATGTAAAAAATATAATTCAGACTGCCGCCTCCCACCCTACGCTGTACCGCTTTGGAAAATGCTTTATCTGCGACATTCGCCTCAATCACATCTGAGAGTAATTCTAAATAAAACACCTGTTGCTAATTGTTCGTCGTTCCAGACACTGCTTGCTATACGGCTACGACGCGCAACTGATTTCGAAAATTCGTTTGCCTCCTGTGAGGATCGAACTCACGACCCCTGGTTTACTAGACCAGTGCTCTGCCACTGAGCTAAAGAGGCGCGGCCTAGTGGTAGTTTTGCGTACTTCGTGCTTACGCTCGTCTGGATCATCGGGCTTAAGCTGACAACACTTCATATTACCGACTAATATTTGCAGCTATGGCGCACCATTACTGCTTGGCTACACATCTCACACGTAACCGATGTGCTCTCCAACCAACACCACTTACATTTCAGAACATGTCTTTGACACATGTCTACGAAATCACCTTCACCTTCAGATACACTTCCTTGCGACTGATGGAGACGTAGGCAAAGTTTTAAGTTGCTATTTCCATTACGTCACATTGATCAGAGAAACGGTAATTTACATCTGCAGCGGAACAAAATTACGTTCCGCCCAGCGTGGGGCTCGAACCCACGACCCTGAGATTAAGAGTCTCATGCTCTACCGACTGAGCTAGCCGGGCTGCGTCGGTGACTACGTGTCGGGTCGCACGACACACAGTTCTCGTTTCGGTGGGGTGGTCCCATACAGAATCTCTCCATGCTGCCTAATGTTTTCTAGCGTCACACACGTCACGTACTTCAGTTTTATTTCATAATCATTTCTGAGAGGTACAGGAATTGCGTGAAAACCTGCAGCGCTAGTGGTGTCAAAATTAACACACATATTTGATTTGACTCAGAAGCCGAACGGGTTACTTTCCGACGCTGTCTTAGATGCGCAAATGCCAGCCAAAACTCGCGGTGACGGCACTCAGCCGACCATTTCGCTAGATAACACCGTTCTGGCTGTGTGTGTATCAAGCTCAAGTGCATCTCCAAGCAGGAAATGGACAACAGCAACATTCAGACGATTTCGTACTGCTCAATAGCTACACTAAAACGGTGTGTTTCTTTTGCAGAATTGGAAAAACACGACCGTGACAGGATTCGAACCTGCAATCTTCGGATCCGAAGTCCGACGCCTTATCCATTAGGCCACACGGTCACTGGCCGCCAAGTATTCCTTACATTCGTGTCATCTCGAAACGCTCATACCGCTGAGGAATTGTGTTTTCGTTCTACACAGCCGCTGCCTCTTGCTGCTTCCCACCCATTCGTTACATGCAAGCCTTTACGAGACCGACCAAGTAGAGATTGGGAATCAAGACCACACACTTTGTGCATTCGAAATCGAAGGCAGGGCGTCCCTCGCCGCATTTGCTACGATGGCGATTTGCTACTTCTGCAGAAGCGGCGGCGTCGACGACGACGACGACGACGACGCTCGCGAGAGGCTCTGTGATATTTGAAAAACACATGTAAAAAATATAATTCAGACTGCCGCCTCCCACCCTACGCTGTACCGCTTTGGAAAATGCTTTATCTGCGACATTCGCCTCAATCACATCTGAGAGTAATTCTAAATAAAACACCTGTTGCTAATTGTTCGTCGTTCCAGACACTGCTTGCTATACGGCTACGACGCGCAACTGATTTCGAAAATTCGTTTGCCTCCTGTGAGGATCGAACTCACGACCCCTGGTTTACTAGACCAGT
The DNA here is from genome assembly GCF_021461395.2 of Schistocerca americana. Taxonomy (NCBI): domain Eukaryota; kingdom Metazoa; phylum Arthropoda; class Insecta; order Orthoptera; family Acrididae; genus Schistocerca; species Schistocerca americana. The sequence continues at coordinate 277,599 of NW_025725554.1, forward strand.
GCTCTGCCACTTTTTTTTTTTTTTTTTTTTTTTTTTTTTTCGTTTGTTTATTTTTTTATTTTGTTTATTTCTTTTTTTTGTTTTTCTTTTTTTTTTTCTATTATTTCTTGTATTTTTTTTTTATCTGTTTATTTTTTTTTTTTTTTTTTTTTTCTTTTATTTCTTTTTTTTTTTTTTATTTTTTTTTTTTATTTTTTTTTTTTTTTTTTTTTTTTTTTTTTCTTCTTTTTTTTTTTGCTCTACGACTTTTTTTTTTTTTTTTTTTTTTTTTTTTTTTTTTTTTTGTTCCGCCCAGCGTGGGGCTCGAACCCACGACCCTGAGATTAAGAGTCTCATGCTCTACCGACTTTTTTTTTTTTTTTTTTTTTTTTTTTTTTTTTTTTTTTTTTTTTTTTTTTTTTTTTTTTTTTGCTTCTTCACGATGAAACGAATTACTTCGTCTGTAAAGAAAAGAAACTCGTTTGCCGTTAAATCATTCCCCTGCGTATTGTTTTTCTTGATGATGAAATAAAAAGACTTCTTCTGTAAAGAAAAGAGTAATATTTGCTTCGTCCCCTGCTCGTCCTCCAACAAGGTGGTACTGACTCAGCTGACACGCGATCCTCAAAACTCGTCTTCTCGAAATGAATATGCCTTCACTTCATATACCCCAAGCATTAAAGCTTGGCCTCGTTCGTGAGGTGATCCTTTCATTTTCGCCCGGGTTTCCTTCTCGTAGTTGTGAGGGCAGACGTCGCTGAAGTCCGCAGACCGTCCTGTGGTGTGCTGGAGGGTGAAGTTAGGCAATGTTCCTTCGGATAAAGTGACATTCACAACGTGAGCCACAAATAGAAAACTTTCTCTCGACTATCGACGATAGTACAAACCAAAGTCCTAATGTAATCAAGAAATTAAAGTACAAGTACAATAATAGTGAACTTGGGTTGTAAAATCTGAACACCTGTTCGTTGATCCATCAGTTCGGCTAGCATCCTCTTAGAAGTCTCTTCATAGTACGTGTGTCATATCGTCACGAGTTGTAATGCGGCGATATAATTGGCAAACTTTCTTTTATATTGTGGGTCTCTCATCAGTAACTTAGCCTGTGTGGCTAGGTATACTCTGTAGCCAATGTATGTCCGGTCTTCCTGGGCAGTAATGACGTAGTGCAGTGTGTGCGCTGCCAACCACGCCCACGTGTTCTTTTGGGTTACCGGATAGTAAGTTCCATCCGGTTGGAGAATCGATGTGAGAGAGATGTGCTGCGTCGTTGTCCTGCAGATCGATGCCATGGTCTTACGACACCAGTTCAATATATGGCCGTTCTCACCACAGGCACAACGGTGTTGTAAGGTGTCGATGACATTACATTCTCGACACTGGTCTGACACCGACAGATGTATTTTATGGAGTCGCTCTCTAGTGGGGATTGTCTGATTGACAATTTTATACCAAGTGGATCGGACGTCAGTGCCGAGGACACCGTTATTGATGTTTGTCCAGATTCTAGTCCAATCCATAGAGGGGTACTTCGTCACCATGCGGTTGGCTCTTCCAGTTTCGTTCATCAGACGATATAGTTGAGCAGATGTTAGAGCACTTAACGGAGCACTCGATTTCGACTTCAGGTAGCTGGCTTCTAAGAGAAACATCCTGATATGATTCGCTTTATAGTGCACTTCCCCCAGGTTTATTGGTATTAGCATGTTGTATGGGTGATATGTCCTTATGGCCATACGAAGTGCACTGTCGGGGTATTTGTGGCACAACTGCAGTGTATTACGTACGAGGAGAGCCTTGCATTTCGTTGGGACATCTATTAGACCCAGGCCCCCTTCCGCCGGAGGGAGAGTGACGACGTTGATCCCCACCTTGAATATCTCACCCCTCCAAACATACCACCCGACTGCCGACATGATGGCCCTGGCAATAGTGTCGACCACCGGGAGAACCTGCCCAACATACCAGATTTTGGAAAGGATCTTGGTATTGATGAATGAAACTCGTTGAAGCAGATTCTGTTCTCTGCTTTTATTGTGTTGAAGGCAGGCTTTCGTGATGGCCAAGAGTTCTTTCCAATTGACTGCCGTTGTTCTTATAGGGCAACTGCTCATTTTTATACCTAGCAGTTTGACAGTCTCGCATAACCTGTAGGGACAAGTTCCATCTGTCGGAAAGCCTCCCCCAATCGGCAATAAGCTGGTCTTCGTATAATTTAATTTGGAGCCTGATGCTCGTTCGTATGCAGCGATACTGTCAGTGATCTCCCGTAGCTCCCGTTCCGACCGTATGACAGCACTCACGTCGTCCGCATAGGCAATACATTTGATGTTGCATGAGTAGACAGTTAAGCCCTGAAGTTTGCAATGGAGCATCCGGAGAAGTGGCTCAATTGCTATGACGTAGAGAGGCATAGACATGGGGCATCCTTGTCTGACTGATCTTTCAATAGGAATCGGTCGGGTTAACTGACCATTAACAATGACCTTAGAAGTGGCAGCGGTGTACATATTTTGAATCACTGTAATGAAGTCGTCACCGAAACCAAGATGTTTCATAATTTGAAACAGATAACGGTGCGAAACCCGGTCAAAAGCCTTACATTGGTCTAAAGCAAGAATTGCTGCAGTCGGCCGTGTAATTGCACTGAACGAGATGATCTCTCTGTAATCCGCAAGACTTTTGAAGATATTGCGTCCAGGTACTGCTGCTGACTGGCTGTGATGGATTATCGTCCCTAGGACGTTTTTAATTCTATGTGCAAACACGCGGGCCACAATCTTATAGTCGGAATTCAGGAGGGAGATCGGTCGAAAATGATTGATGTCTGCGTGGGAGTGTTGTTTCGGAACAAGTACGATGAGACTGCCATTGAAGTCTTCTGGTAGTTGCAGACCTGCTCTAATTTCGTTGCATATATGCACAAAACAATTTTCCAGTAGATGCCAGTATTCCTTATAAAATTCAATGGGAAGTCCATCCGCGCCAGGGGATTTATTAGGCTGAGCCTTCCTCAAGGCCATCTGAATTTCATCCGCAGTAACTTCACCCATCAGTGACTCCCTGTCAGCCTCGGCTAGTTTCACCGTTAGAAGATCTTGCATGGTGGAGATGATCTCATCATCTGTCGGGGCTGCCATATAGAGTCTCCGGTAATAGTCAGTGATATAATCCTTTATTCCCAGCTGAGTCGTCAAGAAGCTGCCATCTTCCGTTTTCAATTTACTGATCAGTTTTTGTCTTGCCCGTCGTTTCTCTCTGCCGAGGTGGAACGAGGATGGATGTTCATCGGAAGTACTGTTGGTGTCTCTAGAGCGGATTTTGGATCCTTCCAGTTGTTTCCGTTTCAGTAGTAACAACTTTGCCTTAATCCTTTTAATTTGTACGATGTTTTCGGGCGTGACAGACGTTTCGGAGTATAAATCACGTAGGCATCTAAAGTAAAATTCAAAGGTCTCCTTTTGCAAGCGGCTCCTGGCGTAGCTATAGGCCTTCAAGCACCTAATAAGTCGAGGCTTCGTATAGTGGCACCACCACATCGTGACAGACGGAAAAGCAGCCTGTCTGTGTAGACTCGATTCCCAGACCTCCTGCAACCGTTCTCGTAGCCCTTGCTCTCGGAGGATGTCTACATTTAATTTCCATCCTGTTTTGCCACGGAACGTTTTCTGTCGGGTCAGACGAATGGTACAGTGGTAGGCCAAGTGGTCTGAGAAATATATTGGCCACGTTTCCGTTGCCGATATTTGTCCTCGCAGAGTTTTCCCCACATAGATCCTATCAATGCGGCTGGCAGTTTGTGCGGTGTAATATGTAAAGCAGCGTTGGTCCCCATGTAGTATTTCCCATGTGCCCTCCAGTTCGAGCTGACGCACTGTTTCCGCGAGAGTAGGACAACCATTAAAATTCGGCCTTTGATCTTTAGGCTTTAAAACGCAGTTGAAGTCACCCCCAAGTACCACGTCTTCTGGATTCCGTCGTAACAGATATAACAGGTCAGTAGCAAAGAACTGGGCTCTGCGCACTCTATTTTGATTACCAGAAGGGGCGTAGATGTTTATAAACCGTATACCGTGAATTAGACACGAAATGCCTCTCCCGTTTTCCAGTAGCTCGACGTCAGAGATGGTCACTCCCTCTTTAATTAGGAAAGCCGTACCGCAGGAGCTATCCGGAGTGGTGTTTTTTACCACTTCGTAGCCAGGAATGTCTAGGTGAAGGTTGTCGTCCACTTCCTGCAGCATCACAATATCCGCGTCACAGCTGTAAAGGTAGTCGCGAAGACTGTACAGCTTCTGAGTCGAGGTAATTTTATTGATATTTAACGTGGCTAACTGGTAGTCCTGAAACGGAGGAGGCATTCCCAGCCAGTGGTGCGAAGTCTCAGTCCAAGTATGGAAGGGAGACGGCGGTGGGAACCATTAATAAGTAGCAGAAAAGGAATCAACGTCCCCAATCGGAGTTGTTGAAGCAGGTCCTGTCCTTTTGAGCTCTTCATCCCTCACAGCTGAGGAAGCACCTTCCGCCGAGCCGACCTTAGTCGGTTCAATGTCCACTGACATGCCTTCTACGTCATCTGCCCAGTCGCCAACCTTAACTGAGTCCCTCCTGGTGTGTGAGGCTGCCTCAGCCAGACGGAGATGTGTGGAGCTATCCCTGAGGACCAGTCGTGTAGTCTTTTCCCGTTCAGTGAGAGCGTGGTCTCCGACCTCTGACTGGGGCTTCGTGGTGTCTGCCACATCGCTGGTGCCACTCTGTCGCTTCTCATCAGAGTTTCCATGTAGGGCATCGGTAAGGTCGCGGGCAATCTGCAAACCTTTCTCACGCAAACTTGGAGCAGTTTGCTCGACATTCTTGTGGGCTATCCTCCTTTTCTTATGTTTCTTCGGCGAATTGCCTCGCCTTCCATGTTCGTCAACCTCTGGAGAGGAAACGCTATCTTGCCCACCAGTTAATCCTGCCGTTTGCGCGGAGACAGGCATCTGGTTGTTGCCAGTGTCCGAATCAGTGATGTTTCCTAGGGAAGGTACATCACAGGAAAGGTTGGCCAATGTCGTACCCACTGGCTCGTTAGTGTCCGTTGGAACCGCAGGGGTCACATCAGTGATGTCCTCTGTGGTGGAAGTTTCCATTGGCGTCACGTGGTCGTCGTCCAAGGCGTTGGAAAATGGGGCCACAACTGAATGTTCCACGTTGGCCATGTTCGTGCGGGCTGCCGCCACATATGTCAGCGGTAGCGAAGTCATCGTATTAGCTGGCACTGTGTCTCCTGGTGGCAACTGCGTCACCCTGCGTTGGATACATTGAGCACGAACGTGATCCGTGGCACCGCACCCAGAGCAGGTACGCGGTTGACCATCATATATTACGATCGCCCGGTATCCACAAACAGTAACGTAAGATGGTACGTGCCTCTGCAGTTCCATTTTAACCTGTCGAACACCGTTCAGGACAGGAACCTTAAACGTCGCCCATTGTTCGGCAACATTGCTAACAAACTTTACCATAATTTTTTAGAACCGCGTCGATTTCAGCCGCAGGTACTTCAAATGGTAACTCAAAAATTCGAAGAGTTCGAAGACCAAATCCTGCATGCAAAACCTTAACCTCTCCAATGTTCCCATCACGGTGCTTAAACTTCAGCTTACCACTACACGACTGCAAGATCTGTTCGCAAATATCAGCGGTTTTAAACTTGATGTAGACAACGCTACTAACGATCGACAGGTGTACGCCAATAATTTCGTCAAAGGGTCGTTTCAGACTTTCCTCAATCCATAATTCGATCTCAAAAGATTTCGGTCGGGCATAGGTGTGATCGAAGACAAATTTCAACGTGTCCCTGCGCGGTATGTCGTTCATGTTCCGGTTCTAAACATTGTCACACAATAACACGTTATTGTGGCCGCTAGAACAGCGTTTACTCACCAGTAAACAGAACACAGCCAGCAGCAGCGAGGACGTAAACACGCCGCGCGTCCGCTCGCCACGGCCGCTGAAGCCCGACTACCACTGAGCTAAAGAGGCGCGGCCTAGTGGTAGTTTTGCGTACTTCGTGCTTACGCTCGTCTGGATCATCAGGCTTAAGCTGACAACACTTCATATTACCGACTAATATTTGCAGCTATGGCGCACCATTACTGCTTGGCTACACATCTCACACGTAACCGATGTGCTCTCCAACCAACACCACTTACATTTCAGAACATGTCTTTGACACATGTCTACGAAATCACCTTCACCTTCAGATACACTTCCTTGCGACTGATGGAGACGTAGGCAAAGTTTTAAGTTGCTATTTCCATTACGTCACATTGATCAGAGAAACGGTAATTTACATCTGCAGCGGAACAAAATTACGTTCCGCCCAGCGTGGGGCTCGAACCCACGACCCTGAGATTAAGAGTCTCATGCTCTACCGACTGAGCTAGCCGGGCTGCGTCGGTGACTACGTGTCGGGTCGCACGACACACAGTTCTCGTTTCGGTGGGGTGGTCCCATACAGAATCTCTCCATGCTGCCTAATGTTTTCTAGCGTCACACACGTCACGTACTTCAGTTTTATTTCATAATCATTTCTGAGAGGTACAGGAATTGCATGAAAACCTGCAGCGCTAGTGGTGTCAAAATTAACACACATATTTGATTTGACTCAGAAGCCGAACGGGTTACTTTCCGACGCTGTCTTAGATGCGCAAATGCCAGCCAAAACTCGCGGTGACGGCACTCAGCCGACCATTTCGCTAGATAACACCGTTCTGGCTGTGTGTGTATCAAGCTCAAGTGCATCTCCAAGCAGGAAATGGACAACAGCAACATTCAGACGATTTCGTACTGCTCAATAGCTACACTAAAACGGTGTGTTTCTTTTGCAGAATTGGAAAAACACGACCGTGACAGGATTCGAACCTGCAATCTTCGGATCCGAAGTCCGACGCCTTATCCATTAGGCCACACGGTCACTGGCCGCCAAGTATTCCTTACATTCGTGTCATCTCGAAACGCTCATACCGCTGAGGAATTGTGTTTTCGTTCTACACAGCCGCTGCCTCTTGCTGCTTCCCACCCATTCGTTACATGCAAGCCTTTACGAGACCGACCAAGTAGAGATTGGGAATCAAGACCACACACTTTGTGCATTCGAAATCGAAGGCAGGGCGTCCCTCGCCGCATTTGCTACGATGGCGATTTGCTACTTCTGCAGAAGCGGCGGCGTCGACGACGACGACGACGACGCTCGCGAGAGGCTCTGTGATATTTGAAAAACACATGAAAAAAATATAATTCAGACTGCCGCCTCCCACCCTACGCTGTACCGCTTTGGAAAATGCTTTATCTGCGACATTCGCCTCAATCACATCTGAGAGTAATTCTAAATAAAACACCTGTTGCTAATTGTTCGTCGTTCCAGACACTGCTTGCTATACGGCTACGACGCGCAACTGATTTCGAAAATTCGTTTGCCTCCTGTGAGGATCGAACTCACGACCCCTGGTTTACTAGACCAGTGCTCTGCCACTGAGCTAAAGAGGCGCGGCCTAGTGGTAGTTTTGCGTACTTCGTGCTTACGCTCGTCTGGATCATCAGGCTTAAGCTGACAACACTTCATATTACCGACTAATATTTGCAGCTATGGCGCACCATTACTGCTTGGCTACACATCTCACACGTAACCGATGTGCTCTCCAACCAACACCACTTACATTTCAGAACATGTCTTTGACACATGTCTACGAAATCACCTTCACCTTCAGATACACTTCCTTGCGACTGATGGAGACGTAGGCAAAGTTTTAAGTTGCTATTTCCATTACGTCACATTGATCAGAGAAACGGTAATTTACATCTGCAGCGGAACAAAATTACGTTCCGCCCAGCGTGGGGCTCGAACCCACGACCCTGAGATTAAGAGTCTCATGCTCTACCGACTGAGCTAGCCGGGCTGCGTCGGTGACTACGTGTCGGGTCGCACGACACACAGTTCTCGTTTCGGTGGGGTGGTCCCATACAGAATCTCTCCATGCTGCCTAATGTTTTCTAGCGTCACACACGTCACGTCCTTCAGTTTTATTTCATAATCATTTCTGAGAGGTACAGGAATTGCATGAAAACCTGCAGCGCTAGTGGTGTCAAAATTAACACACATATTTGATTTGACTCAGAAGCCGAACGGGTTACTTTCCGACGCTGTCTTAGATGCGCAAATGCCAGCCAAAACTCGCGGTGACGGCACTCAGCCGACCATTTCGCTAGATAACACCGTTCTGGCTGTGTGTGTATCAAGCTCAAGTGCATCTCCAAGCAGGAAATGGACAACAGCAACATTCAGACGATTTCGTACTGCTCAATAGCTACACTAAAACGGTGTGTTTCTTTTGCAGAATTGGAAAAACACGACCGTGACAGGATTCGAACCTGCAATCTTCGGATCCGAAGTCCGACGCCTTATCCATTAGGCCACACGGTCACTGGCCGCCAAGTATTCCTTACATTCGTGTCATCTCGAAACGCTCATACCGCTGAGGAATTGTGTTTTCGTTCTACACAGCCGCTGCCTCTTGCTGCTTCCCACCCATTCGTTACATGCAAGCCTTTACGAGACCGACCAAGTAGAGATTGGGAATCAAGACCACACACTTTGTGCATTCGAAATCGAAGGCAGGGCGTCCCTCGCCGCATTTGCTACGATGGCGATTTGCTACTTCTGCAGAAGCGGCGGCGTCGACGACGACGACGACGACGACGACGCTCGCGAGAGGCTCTGTGATATTTGAAAAACACATGTAAAAAATATAATTCAGACTGCCGCCTCCCACCCTACGCTGTACCGCTTTGGAAAATGCTTTATCTGCGACATTCGCCTCAATCACATCTGAGAGTAATTCTAAATAAAACACCTGTTGCTAATTGTTCGTCGTTCCAGACACTGCTTGCTATACGGCCACGACGCGCAACTGATTTCGAAAATTCGTTTGCCTCCTGTGAGGATCGAACTCACGACCCCTGGTTTACTAGACCAGTGCTCTGCCACTGAGCTAAAGAGGCGCGGCCTAGTGGTAGTTTTGCGTACTTCGTGCTTACGCTCGTCTGGATCATCAGGCTTAAGCTGACAACACTTCATATTACCGACTAATATTTGCAGCTATGGCGCACCATTACTGCTTGGCTACACATCTCACACGTAACCGATGTGCTCTCCAACCAACACCACTTACATTTCAGAACATGTCTTTGACACATGTCTACGAAATCACCTTCACCTTCAGATACACTTCCTTGCGACTGATGGAGACGTAGGCAAAGTTTTAAGTTGCTATTTCCATTACGTCACATTGATCAGAGAAACGGTAATTTACATCTGCAGCGGAACAAAATTACGTTCCGCCCAGCGTGGGGCTCGAACCCACGACCCTGAGATTAAGAGTCTCATGCTCTACCGACTGAGCTAGCCGGGCTGCGTCGGTGACTACGTGTCGGGTCGCACGACACACAGTTCTCGTTTCGGTGGGGTGGTCCCATACAGAATCTCTCCATGCTGCCTAATGTTTTCTAGCGTCACACACGTCACGTACTTCAGTTTTATTTCATAATCATTTCTGAGAGGTACAGGAATTGCATGAAAACCTGCAGCGCTAGTGGTGTCAAAATTAACACACATATTTGATTTGACTCAGAAGCCGAACGGGTTACTTTCCGACGCTGTCTTAGATGCGCAAATGCCAGCCAAAACTCGCGGTGACGGCACTCAGCCGACCATTTCGCTAGATAACACCGTTCTGGCTGTGTGTGTATCAAGCTCAAGTGCATCTCCAAGCAGGAAATGGACAACAGCAACATTCAGACGATTTCGTACTGCTCAATAGCTACACTAAAACGGTGTGTTTCTTTTGCAGAATTGGAAAAACACGACCGTGACAGGATTCGAACCTGCAATCTTCGGATCCGAAGTCCGACGCCTTATCCATTAGGCCACACGGTCACTGGCCGCCAAGTATTCCTTACATTCGTGTCATCTCGAAACGCTCATACCGCTGAGGAATTGTGTTTTCGTTCTACACAGCCGCTGCCTCTTGCTGCTTCCCACCCATTCGTTACATGCAAGCCTTTACGAGACCGACCAAGTAGAGATTGGGAATCAAGACCACACACTTTGTGCATTCGAAATCGAAGGCAGGGCGTCCCTCGCCGCATTTGCTACGATGGCGATTTGCTACTTCTGCAGAAGCGGCGGCGTCGACGACGACGACGACGACGACGCTCGCGAGAGGCTCTGTGATATTTGAAAAACACATGTAAAAAATATAATTCAGACTGCCGCCTCCCACCCTACGCTGTACCGCTTTGGAAAATGCTTTATCTGCGACATTCGCCTCAATCACATCTGAGAGTAATTCTAAATAAAACACCTGTTGCTAATTGTTCGTCGTTCCAGACACTGCTTGCTATACGGCTACGACGCGCAACTGATTTCGAAAATTCGTTTGCCTCCTGTGAGGATCGAACTCACGACCCCTGGTTTACTAGACCAGTGCTCTGCCACTGAGCTAAAGAGGCGCGGCCTAGTGGTAGTTTTGCGTACTTCGTGCTTACGCTCGTCTGGATCATCAGGCTTAAGCTGACAACACTTCATATTACCGACTAATATTTGCAGCTATGGCGCACCATTACTGCTTGGCTACACATCTCACACGTAACCGATGTGCTCTCCAACCAACACCACTTACATTTCAGAACATGTCTTTGACACATGTCTACGAAATCACCTTCACCTTCAGATACACTTCCTTGCGACTGATGGAGACGTAGGCAAAGTTTTAAGTTGCTATTTCCATTACGTCACATTGATCAGAGAAACGGTAATTTACATCTGCAGCGGAACAAAATTACGTTCCGCCCAGCGTGGGGCTCGAACCCACGACCCTGAGATTAAGAGTCTCATGCTCTACCGACTGAGCTAGCCGGGCTGCGTCGGTGACTACGTGTCGGGTCGCACGACACACAGTTCTCGTTTCGGTGGGGTGGTCCCATACAGAATCTCTCCATGCTGCCTAATGTTTTCTAGCGTCACACACGTCACGTACTTCAGTTTTATTTCATAATCATTTCTGAGAGGTACAGGAATTGCATGAAAACCTGCAGCGCTAGTGGTGTCAAAATTAACACACATATTTGATTTGACTCAGAAGCCGAACGGGTTACTTTCCGACGCTGTCTTAGATGCGCAAATGCCAGCCAAAACTCGCGGTGACGGCACTCAGCCGACCATTTCGCTAGATAACACCGTTCTGGCTGTGTGTGTATCAAGCTCAAGTGCATCTCCAAGCAGGAAATGGACAACAGCAACATTCAGACGATTTCGTACTGCTCAATAGCTACACTAAAACGGTGTGTTTCTTTTGCAGAATTGGAAAAACACGACCGTGACAGGATTCGAACCTGCAATCTTCGGATCCGAAGTCCGACGCCTTATCCATTAGGCCACACGGTCACTGGCCGCCGAGTATTCCTTACATTCGTGTCATCTCGAAACGCTCATACCGCTGAGGAATTGTGTTTTCGTTCTACACAGCCGCTGCCTCTTGCTGCTTCCCACCCATTCGTTACATGCAAGCCTTTACGAGACCGACCAAGTAGAGATTGGGAATCAAGACCACACACTTTGTGCATTCGAAATCGAAGGCAGGGCGTCCCTCGCCGCATTTGCTACGATGGCGATTTGCTACTTCTGCAGAAGCGGCGGCGTCGACGACGACGACGACGACGACGCTCGCGAGAGGCTCTGTGATATTTGAAAAACACATGTAAAAAATATAATTCAGACTGCCGCCTCCCACCCTACGCTGTACCGCTTTGGAAAATGCTTTATCTGCGACATTCGCCTCAATCACATCTGAGAGTAATTCTAAATAAAACACCTGTTGCTAATTGTTCGTCGTTCCAGACACTGCTTGCTATACGGCTACGACGCGCAACTGATTTCGAAAATTCGTTTGCCTCCTGTGAGGATCGAACTCACGACCCCTGGTTTACTAGACCAGTGCTCTGCCACTGAGCTAAAGAGGCGCGGCCTAGTGGTAGTTTTGCGTACTTCGTGCTTACGCTCGTCTGGATCATCAGGCTTAAGCTGACAACACTTCATATTACCGACTAATATTTGCAGCTATGGCGCACCATTACTGCTTGGCTACACATCTCACACGTAACCGATGTGCTCTCCAACCAACACCACTTACATTTCAGAACATGTCTTTGACACATGTCTACGAAATCACCTTCACCTTCAGATACACTTCCTTGCGACTGATGGAGACGTAGGCAAAGTTTTAAGTTGCTATTTCCATTACGTCACATTGATCAGAGAAACGGTAATTTACATCTGCAGCGGAACAAAATCACGTTCCGCCCAGCATGGGGCTCGAACCCACGACCCTGAGATTAAGAGTCTCATGCTCTACCGACTGAGCTAGCCGGGCTGCGTCGGTGACTACGTGTCGGGTCGCACGACACACAGTTCTCGTTTCGGTGGGGTGGTCCCATACAGAATCTCTCCATGCTGCCTAATGTTTTCCTAGCGTCACACACGTCACGTACTTCAGTTTTATTTCATAATCATTTCTGAGAGGTACAGGAATTGCATGAAAACCTGCAGCGCTAGTGGTGTCAAAATTAACACACATATTTGATTTGACTCAGAAGCCGAACGGGTTACTTTCCGACGCTGTCTTAGATGCGCAAATGCCAGCCAAAACTCGCGGTGACGGCACTCAGCCGACCATTTCGCTAGATAACACCGTTCTGGCTGTGTGTGTATCAAGCTCAAGTGCATCTCCAAGCAGGAAATGGACAACAGCAACATTCAGACGATTTCGTACTGCTCAATAGCTACACTAAAACGGTGTGTTTCTTTTGCAGAATTGGAAAAACACGACCGTGACAGGATTCGAACCTGCAATCTTCGGATCCGAAGTCCGACGCCTTATCCATTAGGCCACACGGTCACTGGCCGCCAAGTATTCCTTACATTCGTGTCATCTCGAAACGCTCATACCGCTGAGGAATTGTGTTTTCGTTCTACACAGCCGCTGCCTCTTGCTGCTTCCCACCCATTCGTTACATGCAAGCCTTTACGAGACCGACCAAGTAGAGATTGGGAATCAAGACCACACACTTTGTGCATTCGAAATCGAAGGCAGGGCGTCCCTCGCCGCATTTGCTACGATGGCGATTTGCTACTTCTGCAGAAGCGGCGGCGTCGACGACGACGACGACGACGCTCGCGAGAGGCTCTGTGATATTTGAAAAACACATGTAAAAAATATAATTCAGACTGCCGCCTCCCACCCTACGCTGTACCGCTTTGGAAAATGCTTTATCTGCGACATTCGCCTCAATCACATCTGAGAGTAATTCTAAATAAAACACCTGTTGCTAATTGTTCGTCGTTCCAGACACTGCTTGCTATACGGCCACGACGCGCAACTGATTTCGAAAATTCGTTTGCCTCCTGTGAGGATCGAACTCACGACCCCTGGTTTACTAGACCAGTGCTCTGCCACTGAGCTAAAGAGGCGCGGCCTAGTGGTAGTTTTGCGTACTTCGTGCTTACGCTCGTCTGGATCATCAGGCTTAAGCTGACAACACTTCATATTACCGACTAATATTTGCAGCTATGGCGCACCATTACTGCTTGGCTACACATCTCACACGTAACCGATGTGCTCTCCAACCAACACCACTTACATTTCAGAACATGTCTTTGACACATGTCTACGAAATCACCTTCACCTTCAGATACACTTCCTTGCGACTGATGGAGACGTAGGCAAAGTTTTAAGTTGCTATTTCCATTACGTCACATTGATCAGAGAAACGGTAATTTACATCTGCAGCGGAACAAAATTACGTTCCGCCCAGCGTGGGGCTCGAACCCACGACCCTGAGATTAAGAGTCTCATGCTCTACCGACTGAGCTAGCCGGGCTGCGTCGGTGACTACGTGTCGGGTCGCACGACACACAGTTCTCGTTTCGGTGGGGTGGTCCCATACAGAATCTCTCCATGCTGCCTAATGTTTTCTAGCGTCACACACGTCACGTACTTCAGTTTTATTTCATAATCATTTCTGAGAGGTACAGGAATTGCATGAAAACCTGCAGCGCTAGTGGTGTCAAAATTAACACACATATTTGATTTGACTCAGAAGCCGAACGGGTTACTTTCCGACGCTGTCTTAGATGCGCAAATGCCAGCCAAAACTCGCGGTGACGGCACTCAGCCGACCATTTCGCTAGATAACACCGTTCTGGCTGTGTGTGTATCAAGCTCAAGTGCATCTCCAAGCAGGAAATGGACAACAGCAACATTCAGACGATTTCGTACTGCTCAATAGCTACACTAAAACGGTGTGTTTCTTTTGCAGAATTGGAAAAACACGACCGTGACAGGATTCGAACCTGCAATCTTCGGATCCGAAGTCCGACGCCTTATCCATTAGGCCACACGGTCACTGGCCGCCAAGTATTCCTTACATTCGTGTCATCTCGAAACGCTCATACCGCTGAGGAATTGTGTTTTCGTTCTACACAGCCGCTGCCTCTTGCTGCTTCCCACCCATTCGTTACATGCAAGCCTTTACGAGACCGACCAAGTAGAGATTGGGAATCAAGACCACACACTTTGTGCATTCGAAATCGAAGGCAGGGCGTCCCTCGCCGCATTTGCTACGATGGCGATTTGCTACTTCTGCAGAAGCGGCGGCGTCGACGACGACGACGACGACGCTCGCGAGAGGCTCTGTGATATTTGAAAAACACATGTAAAAAATATAATTCAGACTGCCGCCTCCCACCCTACGCTGTACCGCTTTGGAAAATGCTTTATCTGCGACATTCGCCTCAATCACATCTGAGAGTAATTCTAAATAAAACACCTGTTGCTAATTGTTCGTCGTTCCAGACACTGCTTGCTATACGGCCACGACGCGCAACTGATTTCGAAAATTCGTTTGCCTCCTGTGAGGATCGAACTCACGACCCCTGGTTTACTAGACCAGTGCTCTGCCACTGAGCTAAAGAGGCGCGGCCTAGTGGTAGTTTTGCGTACTTCGTGCTTACGCTCGTCTGGATCATCAGGCTTAAGCTGACAACACTTCATATTACCGACTAATATTTGCAGCTATGGCGCACCATTACTGCTTGGCTACACATCTCACACGTAACCGATGTGCTCTCCAACCAACACCACTTACATTTCAGAACATGTCTTTGACACATGTCTACGAAATCACCTTCACCTTCAGATACACTTCCTTGCGACTGATGGAGACGTAGGCAAAGTTTTAAGTTGCTATTTCCATTACGTCACATTGATCAGAGAAACGGTAATTTACATCTGCAGCGGAACAAAATCACGTTCCGCCCAGCGTGGGGCTCGAACCCACGACCCTGAGATTAAGAGTCTCATGCTCTACCGACTGAGCTAGCCGGGCTGCGTCGGTGACTACGTGTCGGGTCGCACGACACACAGTTCTCGTTTCGGTGGGGTGGTCCCATACAGAATCTCTCCATGCTGCCTAATGTTTTCCTAGCGTCACACACGTCACGTACTTCAGTTTTATTTCATAATCATTTCTGAGAGGTACAGGAATTGCATGAAAACCTGCAGCGCTAGTGGTGTCAAAATTAACACACATATTTGATTTGACTCAGAAGCCGAACGGGTTACTTTCCGACGCTGTCTTAGATGCGCAAATGCCAGCCAAAACTCGCGGTGACGGCACTCAGCCGACCATTTCGCTAGATAACACCGTTCTGGCTGTGTGTGTATCAAGCTCAAGTGCATCTCCAAGCAGGAAATGGACAACAGCAACATTCAGACGATTTCGTACTGCTCAATAGCTACACTAAAACGGTGTGTTTCTTTTGCAGAATTGGAAAAACACGACCGTGACAGGATTCGAACCTGCAATCTTCGGATCCGAAGTCCGACGCCTTATCCATTTGGCCACACGGTCACTGGCCGCCAAGTATTCCTTACATTCGTGTCATCTCGAAACGCTCATACCGCTGAGGAATTGTGTTTTCGTTCTACACAGCCGCTGCCTCTTGCTGCTTCCCACCCATTCGTTACATGCAAGCCTTTACGAGACCGACCAAGTAGAGATTGGGAATCAAGACCACACACTTTGTGCATTCGAAATCGAAGGCAGGGCGTCCCTCGCCGCATTTGCTACGATGGCGATTTGCTACTTCTGCAGAAGCGGCGGCGTCGACGACGACGACGACGCTCGCGAGAGGCTCTGTGATATTTGAAAAACACATGTAAAAAATATAATTCAGACTGCCGCCTCCCACCCTACGCTGTACCGCTTTGGAAAATGCTTTATCTGCGACATTCGCCTCAATCACATCTGAGAGTAATTCTAAATAAAACACCTGTTGCTAATTGTTCGTCGTTCCAGACACTGCTTGCTATACGGCCACGACGCGCAACTGATTTCGAAAATTCGTTTGCCTCCTGTGAGGATCGAACTCACGACCCCTGGTTTACTAGACCAGTGCTCTGCCACTGAGCTAAAGGGGCGCGGCCTAGTGGTAGTTTTGCGTACTTCCTGCTTACGCTCGTCTGGATCATCAGGCTTAAGCTGACAACACTTCATATTACCGACTAATATTTGCAGCTATGGCGCACCATTACTGCTTGGCTTCACATCTCACACGTAACCGATGTGCTCTCCAACCAACACCACTTACATTTCAGAACATGTCTTTGACACATGTCTACGAAATCACCTTCACCTTCAGATACACTTCCTTGCGACTGATGGAGACGTAGGCAAAGTTTTAAGTTGCTATTTCCATTACGTCACATTGATCAGAGAAACGGTAATTTACATCTGCAGCGGAACAAAATTACGTTCCGCCCAGCGTGGGGCTCGAACCCACGACCCTGAGATTAAGAGTCTCATGCTCTACCGACTGAGCTAGCCGGGCTGCGTCGGTGACTACGTGTCGGGTCGCACGACACACAGTTCTCGTTTCGGTGGGGTGGTCCCATACAGAATCTCTCCATGCTGCCTAATGTTTTCTAGCGTCACACACGTCACGTACTTCAGTTTTATTTCATAATCATTTCTGAGAGGTACAGGAATTGCATGAAAACCTGCAGCGCTAGTGGTGTCAAAATTAACACACATATTTGATTTGACTCAGAAGCCGAACGGGTTACTTTCCGACGCTGTCTTAGATGCGCAAATGCCAGCCAAAACTCGCGGTGACGGCACTCAGCCGACCATTTCGCTAGATAACACCGTTCTGGCTGTGTGTGTATCAAGCTCAAGTGCATCTCCAAGCAGGAAATGGACAACAGCAACATTCAGACGATTTCGTACTGCTCAATAGCTACACTAAAACGGTGTGTTTCTTTTGCAGAATTGGAAAAACACGACCGTGACAGGATTCGAACCTGCAATCTTCGGATCCGAAGTCCGACGCCTTATCCATTAGGCCACACGGTCACTGGCCGCCAAGTATTCCTTACATTCGTGTCATCTCGAAACGCTCATACCGCTGAGGAATTGTGTTTTCGTTCTACACAGCCGCTGCCTCTTGCTGCTTCCCACCCATTCGTTACATGCAAGCCTTTACGAGACCGACCAAGTAGAGATTGGGAATCAAGACCACACACTTTGTGCATTCGAAATCGAAGGCAGGGCGTCCCTCGCCGCATTTGCTACGATGGCGATTTGCTACTTCTGCAGAAGCGGCGGCGTCGACGACGACGACGACGACGCTCGCGAGAGGCTCTGTGATATTTGAAAAACACATGTAAAAAATATAATTCAGACTGCCGCCTCCCACCCTACGCTGTACCGCTTTGGAAAATGCTTTATCTGCGACATTCGCCTCAATCACATCTGAGAGTAATTCTAAATAAAACACCTGTTGCTAATTGTTCGTCGTTCCAGACACTGCTTGCTATACGGCCACGACGCGCAACTGATTTCGAAAATTCGTTTGCCTCCTGTGAGGATCGAACTCACGACCCCTGGTTTACTAGACCAGTGCTCTGCCACTGAGCTAAAGAGGCGCGGCCTAGTGGTAGTTTTGCGTACTTCGTGCTTACGCTCGTCTGCATCATCAGGCTTAAGCTGACAACACTTCATATTACCGACTAATATTTGCAGCTATGGCGCACCATTACTGCTTGGCTACACATCTCACACGTAACCGATGTGCTCTCCAACCAACACCACTTACATTTCAGAACATGTCTTTGACACATGTCTACGAAATCACCTTCACCTTCAGATACACTTCCTTGCGACTGATGGAGACGTAGGCAAAGTTTTAAGTTGCTATTTCCATTACGTCACATTGATCAGAGAAACGGTAATTTACATCTGCAGCGGAACAAAATCACGTTCCGCCCAGCGTGGGGCTCGAACCCACGACCCTGAGATTAAGAGTCTCATGCTCTACCGACTGAGCTAGCCGGGCTGCGTCGGTGACTACGTGTCGGGTCGCACGACACACAGTTCTCGTTTCGGTGGGGTGGTCCCATACAGAATCTCTCCATGCTGCCTAATGTTTTCCTAGCGTCACACACGTCACGTACTTCAGTTTTATTTCATAATCATTTCTGAGAGGTACAGGAATTGCATGAAAACCTGCAGCGCTAGTGGTGTCAAAATTAACACACATATTTGATTTGACTCAGAAGCCGAACGGGTTACTTTCCGACGCTGTCTTAGATGCGCAAATGCCAGCCAAAACTCGCGGTGACGGCACTCAGCCGACCATTTCGCTAGATAACACCGTTCTGGCTGTGTGTGTATCAAGCTCAAGTGCATCTCCAAGCAGGAAATGGACAACAGCAACATTCAGACGATTTCGTACTGCTCAATAGCTACACTAAAACGGTGTGTTTCTTTTGCAGAATTGGAAAAACACGACCGTGACAGGATTCGAACCTGCAATCTTCGGATCCGAAGTCCGACGCCTTATCCATTAGGCCACACGGTCACTGGCCGCCAAGTATTCCTTACATTCGTGTCATCTCGAAACGCTCATACCGCTGAGGAATTGTGTTTTCGTTCTACACAGCCGCTGCCTCTTGCTGCTTCCCACCCATTCGTTACATGCAAGCCTTTACGAGACCGACCAAGTAGAGATTGGGAATCAAGACCACACACTTTGTGCATTCGAAATCGAAGGCAGGGCGTCCCTCGCCGCATTTGCTACGATGGCGATTTGCTACTTCTGCAGAAGCGGCGGCGTCGACGACGACGACGACGACGCTCGCGAGAGGCTCTGTGATATTTGAAAAACACATGTAAAAAATATAATTCAGACTGCCGCCTCCCACCCTACGCTGTACCGCTTTGGAAAATGCTTTATCTGCGACATTCGCCTCAATCACATCTGAGAGTAATTCTAAATAAAACACCTGTTGCTAATTGTTCGTCGTTCCAGACACTGCTTGCTATACGGCCACGACGCGCAACTGATTTCGAAAATTCGTTTGCCTCCTGTGAGGATCGAACTCACGACCCCTGGTTTACTAGACCAGTGCTCTGCCACTGAGCTAAAGAGGCGCGGCCTAGTGGTAGTTTTGCGTACTTCGTGCTTACGCTCGTCTGGATCATCAGGCTTAAGCTGACAACACTTCATATTACCGACTAATATTTGCAGCTATGGCGCACCATTACTGCTTGGCTACACATCTCACACGTAACCGATGTGCTCTCCAACCAACACCACTTACATTTCAGAACATGTCTTTGACACATGTCTACGAAATCACCTTCACCTTCAGATACACTTCCTTGCGACTGATGGAGACGTAGGCAAAGTTTTAAGTTGCTATTTCCATTACGTCACATTGATCAGAGAAACGGTAATTTACATCTGCAGCGGAACAAAATCACGTTGCGCCCAGCGTGGGGCTCGAACCCACGACCCTGAGATTAAGAGTCTCATGCTCTACCGACTGAGCTAGCCGGGCTGCGTCGGTGACTACGTGTCGGGTCGCACGACACACAGTTCTCGTTTCGGTGGGGTGGTCCCATACAGAATCTCTCCATGCTGCCTAATGTTTTCCTAGCGTCACACACGTCACGTACTTCAGTTTTATTTCATAATCATTTCTGAGAGGTACAGGAATTGCATGAAAACCTGCAGCGCTAGTGGTGTCAAAATTAACACACATATTTGATTTGACTCAGAAGCCGAACGGGTTACTTTCCGACGCTGTCTTAGATGCGCAAATGCCAGCCAAAACTCGCGGTGACGGCACTCAGCCGACCATTTCGCTAGATAACACCGTTCTGGCTGTGTGTGTATCAAGCTCAAGTGCATCTCCAAGCAGGAAATGGACAACAGCAACATTCAGACGATTTCGTACTGCTCAATAGCTACACTAAAACGGTGTGTTTCTTTTGCAGAATTGGAAAAACACGACCGTGACAGGATTCGAACCTGCAATCTTCGGATCCGAAGTCCGACGCCTTATCCATTTGGCCACACGGTCACTGGCCGCCAAGTATTCCTTACATTCGTGTCATCTCGAAACGCTCATACCGCTGAGGAATTGTGTTTTCGTTCTACACAGCCGCTGCCTCTTGCTGCTTCCCACCCATTCGTTACATGCAAGCCTTTACGAGACCGACCAAGTAGAGATTGGGAATCAAGACCACACACTTTGTGCATTCGAAATCGAAGGCAGGGCGTCCCTCGCCGCATTTGCTACGATGGCGATTTGCTACTTCTGCAGAAGCGGCGGCGTCGACGACGACGACGACGACGCTCGCGAGAGGCTCTGTGATATTTGAAAAACACATGTAAAAAATATAATTCAGACTGCCGCCTCCCACCCTACGCTGTACCGCTTTGGAAAATGCTTTATCTGCGACATTCGCCTCAATCACATCTGAGAGTAATTCTAAATAAAACACCTGTTGCTAATTGTTCGTCGTTCCAGACACTGCTTGCTATACGGCTACGACGCGCAACTGATTTCGAAAATTCGTTTGCCTCCTGTGAGGATCGAACTCACGACCCCTGGTTTACTAGACCAGTGCTCTGCCACTGAGCTAAAGGGGCGCGGCCTAGTGGTAGTTTTGCGTACTTCCTGCTTACGCTCGTCTGGATCATCAGGCTTAAGCTGACAACACTTCATATTACCGACTAATATTTGCAGCTATGGCGCACCATTACTGCTTGGCTTCACATCTCACACGTAACCGATGTGCTCTCCAACCAACACCACTTACATTTCAGAACATGTCTTTGACACATGTCTACGAAATCACCTTCACCTTCAGATACACTTCCTTGCGACTGATGGAGACGTAGGCAAAGTTTTAAGTTGCTATTTCCATTACGTCACATTGATCAGAGAAACGGTAATTTACATCTGCAGCGGAACAAAATTACGTTCCGCCCAGCGTGGGGCTCGAACCCACGACCCTGAGATTAAGAGTCTCATGCTCTACCGACTGAGCTAGCCGGGCTGCGTCGGTGACTACGTGTCGGGTCGCACGACACACAGTTCTCGTTTCGGTGGGGTGGTCCCATACAGAATCTCTCCATGCTGCCTAATGTTTTCTAGCGTCACACACGTCACGTACTTCAGTTTTATTTCATAATCATTTCTGAGAGGTACAGGAATTGCATGAAAACCTGCAGCGCTAGTGGTGTCAAAATTAACACACATATTTGATTTGACTCAGAAGCCGAACGGGTTACTTTCCGACGCTGTCTTAGATGCGCAAATGCCAGCCAAAACTCGCGGTGACGGCACTCAGCCGACCATTTCGCTAGATAACACCGTTCTGGCTGTGTGTGTATCAAGCTCAAGTGCATCTCCAAGCAGGAAATGGACAACAGCAACATTCAGACGATTTCGTACTGCTCAATAGCTACACTAAAACGGTGTGTTTCTTTTGCAGAATTGGAAAAACACGACCGTGACAGGATTCGAACCTGCAATCTTCGGATCCGAAGTCCGACGCCTTATCCATTAGGCCACACGGTCACTGGCCGCCAAGTATTCCTTACATTCGTGTCATCTCGAAACGCTCATACCGCTGAGGAATTGTGTTTTCGTTCTACACAGCCGCTGCCTCTTGCTGCTTCCCACCCATTCGTTACATGCAAGCCTTTACGAGACCGACCAAGTAGAGATTGGGAATCAAGACCACACACTTTGTGCATTCGAAATCGAAGGCAGGGCGTCCCTCGCCGCATTTGCTACGATGGCGATTTGCTACTTCTGCAGAAGCGGCGGCGTCGACGACGACGACGACGACGCTCGCGAGAGGCTCTGTGATATTTGAAAAACACATGTAAAAAATATAATTCAGACTGCCGCCTCCCACCCTACGCTGTACCGCTTTGGAAAATGCTTTATCTGCGACATTCGCC